>NW_026860483.1:0-146208 GCF_026571515.1 Ruditapes philippinarum | reverse complement strand
AGGGGGGAACTAATCAAACTCCGTCTAGGGGAGCATTCAGATTACGGAACAATATCATTTCTGTTTCAAGATGACGCCGGCGGACTGGAGATTGAAGTTAAAGATAAAGGCTTTATTCAGGCGACGCCAATTCCAGGAACCATTCTTGTTATTGCTGCTAATTTACTTCAGCGATGGAGTGCCGACAGCGTACCTTTATTGTTACATAGGGTGATGATTCCTGATGACGAAAAAACGAAAAGGAAAGCTCGACAATCGGCTGTGTTCTTTTTATTGCCGGATCATGACTATCTGGTTAAGCCAATGGACGGATCAACGAAGTATAAACCGATCACAAGTTTGGAATATTTACAGCCAATAATGGAGGGCATCGCTGGCGTAACATACTAGGATTACCAACTTACATATTTATCAATGCGTTTGTTTATATACTCGTCTATCGAAGAAAAATGTTTTTTCACAATGTCCTTTTTTTGTGGACGGTACCTATTAAATCAAGCAATCAACAGTTTAAGTCAGATTTGAATATTGCGTCAGAAAATCATATAAGATATATTGTCTATAAAACCTATATGATAATTTTTTCAAGTCATTATGCTGATTTGATACTTTTTTAACACGGATTTTAATACATATTTGTTTGTCATATTTCGGCGTAATGTCCACATAATAACTAGCCAGTAATTTTCAGTTTCAAATGATTTCTTAATAGACTCAATTTCCGAGATAATTTCGCGCAGGTCAGGGATCACCAAAGGAACCCGTGGATTACAAATCCATTAAGCTAAGCAGGAAGACAAAATCTTTGTATTCATAAAAATGCAATGTCTGTATTAAAATAGTACATGTACTACCTTTACTTAAAGTGACATTTTGCTCATATTTTCATAGTCTAGTTGAGCTGGACTGACTGACTGACTGACTGACTAAATATTTCAAAACATTGACTGTTAAAATGGTGATTGACCAACAGTTGATATTGATATTTAGGATAAAAATTAATTTTGCCTAAAATATAAAAAGACTGCCCCACTCTTTTTATGAAATTAACGTTGTACAGGTAAATTCTGGTAGATATTTATGAAAATTTCGTTTGAATCCATGTGTTGTTTATTGTTAAAGTGAAATAAATGTTTATATTAAAAGGAATTATGGCAGCAATTAAAACTTATTTTGACATCACTTTTTCACTCATTATACCCTTGGATGGGCATAATGTCACTTTAAGTAACAGAACGGTGACGGCTGTACGAAGATATATTATCCTAAGGTAACTTGTACACATCGGTTGTTATCTTCATTTACAATTTGCTCTTATGATAACAGTTATCATTTAGCCTCAATTTATATGTTAGCTTGCCTATTATCTATATAGTGTATCATAGTTTGGAGACCCTTTTACTGAAAATGTGTCTAGGTTAAATCGCATGCCTATACATGCACAGTACGTTAACTAGAGAGCAGGTATTAGTTATCCGCACTCCAGTTATCGCACTGTCCGTCGTGGATAAACATGGAGCATGCTCGTTGATTGGTCAAATTATATTCTGGGGTTTACTTATTATGACAACAGGTAAAAAGATAATGACAAAAATCTTATTTAAATGCTCGTACATTCATTTATTCTTGGGTTTCATATTGTGACGACAAGGAAAGTGTTTTTTTTTCTATTTTTGCATATAATACAAAAGAGAAAGAACATCAAAACATTTGGAAATCTGATTTTATCTCGTACAAATCAGATAGCCTCGTGTTTTGGTGTTCTTCCTATTGCACATGCTATGTACGTCATATGTACCGGAGTTGCCCTGTCTCTTCTTTGCAGCTAGACTTATTCCTCAGCAGCGTATACATCGAAGGTGCAATCTGCTAATCTAACGTAAATTAATGTACCGGAATTTCTCTAACCATGAAACATATTTTTGGTTTATGTTGACGCTGTATAATTATGCCGTTATTTTCGTGACAGTTATCTTTATATCCTGCGTAATAATAGAATACCGCAAAGCTGGCACTTTTTGGCTTTCGTAGATTCCATACTAATGGCCTTAACAATGAAATATATACATTGCATAATAGATGATGTGATGGGGTCAATGATATGTTTTTTTGACATGCAAGGAACACTTCTACGAATCAATACTATCTTTTCTATTTTCTTTCTGCTTAGTACTCATTCTGAATAGTAAAAACCACTTTGAGTTGGGGGTTCATACGGAAATATTTGCAATTGTGTCCGTCGTTTTAAGGATAAATAGTCATATAATGTATACATGTATGTACATTCAGTGTGCAAGAATTTATTGCGTGTACATGAATAAGTTCGTTCTTCAATTTTATTTAGTTGATTTAGTCTACTTAATACAAAGCTCATGATGCCTTATTTAAGGAATACTCATTTTAATCGCTTATTCGTTACTATTGCATTCATGTAGCTAGAAAATATATAAATAGGCTATTGTTTTATAGAATGCAAATCAGCATATGCTTATGTTCGCTTGTGTAATATTATAGGCAATACTCATGGTATTATTTTACCATGATAAATGTCAACCACTTGGCCTTGTCAGTGTAGCATAAAAGGAGCGCATGTTGACAATTTATTTAAGACTAATGTATGACAAACTTATCCATAATGTATAATATACGATATATGATTATCTATATGTTGGTATTAAATAAAATTTCATATCTCTATTCGTACATGTGTTGCTAATATCGTGAATATAATTATAACATTAACTTCACACTAGCGGCTCATAAGTATGTCAAGGTTAAGATACTTATATCGAGGACAATTGAAATTAATAGCACAGTGTCGTTACACCTGTGATATACATGGTCAAGTTAATTTGCTCGTACGCATTTGAATTAGATTACAATTGATTAACAATATTGTAAACTAATATACTCTTCGCAACTTAAATGGTGGAATAGTTAATTATTATTATTATAAAATAATTCGACCATAACTCCATACATTATTCAGCAAACTGACACATCCGCAATACATGCGTAACGTTTAAAAGTACGACTTGTTAAAATACATTTGTAGTTCGAAATATTTCGAGGGCCGTTCATTTTATTATGTCAACTATATGCTGATTGTAGAAATCATGTACAAATTGTGATCATTTGAAGATTCAGATTGAATATAGTCTGTGTTTTTTTTTTTGTTTTATTTTATTATCCTTATTTTTTTTCTTCTTCTTCTTTGAAGGGAGGGAAATTGAGATATTGACAAACGTAATTAATAGGTCATCATTCAGCTATATTAATGTCTGAAAAATGAAAACAAATTTAATTGATTATTATGTGTATTAAGTTTACGAGTGACACAAGAAATTCTGGATTTATAAGATGGCCCCGTCCCAGACAAAAACTTCCGTATTCTTTCACGTTATTTCAAATTTTATATTTTAATATCTATATAATTGATATGTACTGGGAATTCTAAGAAATTGAAAGAAAAAATAAATTAATGTTAAACGAAAATGGCTATTCAAATACAGTCTGAGAAATGAAATTATTATAATGATAATGATTATAATAATTCCTAAATCATGTTTATTTATCGGTCAATATATTGCTACTCAAATACAGCCTGAAAATTGAGGTTTTCCTTAATAATAATGATGATGATGATGATGATGATGATGATGATGATGATAATAATAAAAAATAATAATAATAAAAATAATAATACTACTACTAATAATAATGATGATGATGACGATGATGATGATGATGATGATGATGATGATGATGATGATGATGATAATAATAATAATTAAATAGTGTTTATTTATCGAGCAATTTATCTTACCACTCTAATCAGTCTCTATAGTTACTTTTAAGTTACTTGCCTCTGAGAAAATCAAGAAATATCGACTTTTCCGTCTTATACAAATAACGTACAACCTGTCTTGAATATTTGTTTATGCTTATCAGGGATGTTTGTGTTCACGCGTCATTCCGGGCCTTATTATTTTTTGTTTTATAGTTAAGCAATTGTTTGATTAAATCTGAAAATGTTTGAATCAGTCTGTTAAGCTTCTTATCTATAGCTGAATATTAAGGGCCTTTTTACAGATCAACAAAAGTTCTTTTTCATTTTACGTGACATATATGCATTGTATTTCCAATGAGAGTTCACTACCTTAAGGTCGAGTTTAAATCAGGCGCTCTACAATATTTCTTGAGCTCATGAGAGAAACAAAATCTGACTTTATAAAGCTAATAATTTCAAGTGAACTTAACATAAAAAATTCCGTTTCCTAAAGTTGCGATACCAGAACACATATCATAAAATGATGAAACACAATTTAACTTTTGCTCTTGAGCACAAACCGTGTATTAAAAGATAAAAGCCCTTTTTACCATATAGACATACGGTACAACACCCTCTCAAAACGAATTACATTTTGTATATGAAGTGTTTAGAGCCTATGATCATACAGAAGTCGTCCTAGATGTATTTTCCCGTGTATCTCGTCAACAAACTAAATAACTTATAGTAAATACTCAACTATTGGCCATGTCTTACCATGTGATTAAGGGCGTTAATGTAAGATTGTCTGATAAGTTACAAGGACACAAGCAAGATAACAACACGAGATATTTCACACGGAAAGCTACAGGATATATCAGGTATGTACTAGTTCATCCTCGTTTCATAAACTGAATGATGCATTATCTATTAAAATATATCACGTCTTAAAACGAAGAAAAAAATAGACACAGACTAAATGTTTACATAAGATATATTAAGTATGATCTTTTGCAATACCTTTTATATATTTAATTGTGTAGTGTTCAAATAAAGCTTCAACTAGATTTTAAAAGACTGATTGATTGGGGTTATTTTTCTTTATACAGAATGTCGGATGTGTGCTCTCCTATTCCTATTGTTGATTTGGATAGAATAGGTGTGCATAGAAACCCCAATGAAGTACACATCGCTGCATTACAAACTGTTTCTTCATCATTGAAAACCACTTTCTGTCAATATGGGGTATGTTACTTTAAAAATCATGGTATTGACGATGCATTCATGGACAATTATATGACAGTAGCTAAATCGTTCTTTGAGCAGCCGGTGGAAATGAAATGTCAGTACGTGCGTGGCCCAACAACGGATTTCGGTTACACGCCGATGGAAAAGGAAGTTGTTAATTTCAAAAGACCAGCAGATCTAAAGGAGGCGTTTACCTATCAACCAGGGGACGATCCTGGTGATATGGCAGATAAAAAATTCCAACAAAGCTTGAATGAAATGTTTGCTCATTGTACAGTGCTAGGATGTCGCTTATTGGACGCCCTTTCACTTGCACTTGGCAAACATCAACTGTTTTTAAGGGAGGCGCATAAGTTGATTGGAACAAAGAACAATCCGACAACACTCAAAACTTTGATGTATCCACAAATGTCACCAGAAAAGAACATTAAACCAAACCAGGTTCGTTTAGGAGAGCATTCGGATTTCGGAACAATGACACTTATGTTCCAAGATGAAGTCGGTGGTTTGGATGTATTTTTCCCGGGTAAAGGTTACATACCGGCAACTCCCATACCTGGTACAATTTTGTTGATTGCTGCTAACTTACTTCAACGCTGGACTAGTGACTCAATTGTTTCTGTACAGCATAGAATTCTTCAAACAGAAGATCCAGCAAAACAAACCAAAGCTCGCCAGTCAGCTGTATACTTCATAGTTCCAGACTTTGACAGTGTGATCACACCAATTGACGGTTCAAAGAGGTATGAACCAATCACGTGTAGAGAATACGTAATGCCAAAGCTTGAGGACACACTAAGTGAAAAGAATTAGATATCTTCTTGATGACTTATCTTTTAAGTAGACAAAAAGTATTTTTTAAGAAATTTACGACAGAAACCTTGATTTTAATATACTTTTTAAGTGTGATTGAGAAATATTTTGAAAACGACTTATACAACAATAAGCGGCAAACATTTTCTAATGATCCATTTGTAATTAATATGTACTGTTATAGATGTATATATGATAAAAACATTATTTACATGCTTCACTTCTTGTTATTTGAAGGTCAAAATTCAGCTGCTATAAAATTATACATTCAGTATACATGTATATTATCTTTGGTTTTATTAAACAACCAACAAAACATCAAATTGTAATCAACACGAAGCACGCAATGTTACCATAGTAACCAATACGGTTTTATAATATTGTTCTTAAACGGGCTTGATTTAATCAGATTATTTATGTTTCACAAACAGAATTGTTTGTTAATTTGGAAGACATGTATATTCAGCTTCTAAATAAAATATCACACAACCAGTTAATACTTTTACTTCTTTTTTCATATTTTATAACATAACAATTAAAATGCTTCTGTAACCTGGTGTCAACAAAAGAGACACTTGATTAATATTGTCGAGTTTATGGAGACAAAAATTACTTTTTTTTAAAAAGCTGTTTATACTTTCATTCAAATAAGGGCAAGTTTTTTAAAACAATTTATAAAGTATCAATTTAGTATTCCTGTAAATAGCTCAAACGCATCATTGTCTTCAAAAAGATAATGTGTTGCAGAAATCTGATCATTTGTTTGTTAATATTTGAATGTTTCACTTACATACAAAACTTTTGCTCATTTTTACGCTCAACATTAAGTTTGAATTATTTAGATAAGAGCTACATATATTAGGAACTTCATTTTTGTTCTATTTTATGTTTTAAATAAGTAAACAAAGTAAAGCCACCGTATGATACTGACAACACTTGTAGCACTTGGCTTTTTCTTTATTAAATTACATGGGTAACTTGGTAATCTTTAAACAAATACTTGTACATGAAAAATATTGAAAAAAGTTATGGCATGAAATACCTGATACAAATATGTAAATCCATGTATTTATCAATAAAAAGACCTTTTCCATATTGTTCACAATAACACAAATGACTGTACGTAGAAAATCAATGAGAGTGAAACATATGTTTGTTCCGTAGCAGTATAATAAACGCCTATGACACATCACCTGCACGCCATACCTGTATTGTATTGGTTAAAGAATAATTTTGTTTCATAGCATTATTGGAAAACTAAAATCAGCATGTTTTTCAAAGCATTGTTTAAATATAAACGGAAGAAATCACTTATCAAGTTCTATAGGTCAAGGTTGTCAACACAATGCATCGGATTAAAATGGCATCGTTTTAACGAATGTCGCTTTTTGGCAAACTTGATTTAAACGTTAAATGTCGAATGCGTAGTCGTTAACTTGTACTTTCCAATACCGATCATCAAGCCTGCATTCTTTTTCAATTTTGCCGTTTTGGACTTCTTTAAGACACCCTTCTTCTCTATATGATTTATAATTACAACTGTCAACTGGTATACAATATATTGTCTACATCTAGCGTATAATTGATGGCTTCGCCAATTTTAATGCATTTATTCATTAAAGATTTCAATGTATTTGACAGTAATATTTCTGATGATTAGGTTGGTTAGCATACCTAAACATTTATATTTTAGATCCACATTAGATACAGGATTATAAGTAGGTGGATCAAACACTAGAAATTTATTTTAGAAAAAAGATATCATCGCAAATTTTCTGCTTATGCTGGCATTTACTTATCTACATGTACCTAAAATTCAGCAAAATGTCACTTCCATGTAATTGCAAGGAGATAATTTAATGGATATTGTGTTTAAAAAAAACCTAGTTACTATCTGTAGATTATGAATACAGTTTTCATTAGGGTTAACCATACATTACATCTATTACGTAAAGAAGAATTTTCTTATTCTAATTTACATTTTTTAAATAATCTGCTTTCTAAGTTTAAGCATTTATGGTATTATCAAGACTTTGTCCTACTTTTTTCCACGAGATGGCCTTACTGACTGTCTATTTCGCTTAAACTGTCATCAAACGTGTTTATTTAACCATTCATTAAACCGTAATGCCTATCTGGATAACATTACACGTGCCTACGAATAATAAGTCAGCGAAGAAATTAAGAAAAAATAAACATTTTAAATAACTTCATCGATTCCACCAGAGACATAAATAACATGTTATCTATGTCTCTGACTCCACGTTGCTCCTAATTAAGAACAACCCGAAATCTGACTGTTTTTTTTTCAATCAATATTTTCATTTATTTATAGCATATTCTTTTCATCCGCTTTCAGATATATTCCGGCTACTGTGAAAATTATAGTTTATAATTACCTTTACTAGATTAACCTATAGATCATTATGTGGGCAATTTAACATTTTCGTTACGTCAGTAAAAATCATTTACAAGCAAGTTATCTTTTATTTTATTCATGGACTCAAAATAATATTATTCAAGAATTCATATAATTCTATCCTATTCTTTCGATTTTTGTTAACTGTATTTTGTTACTGGGCAAAACTGGTTTATTCAAACCGAGTGTACAATTTTTGACTTATATCGTTATATATAAGCAATTTCTACGGGATGTGTACGATTTGGCCGCGCCTGTAACATGTTCAGTTTTAACGCGTTAGTCGACATTAAAGGTTCATATTTGTACCGATATCGATGCATATATAAACCTACATATCAGTTTTAGTATTTCTATAAAGAAATAACCAATATTATTGATATCATTAAGTGATTTTATTATTTCGAAAGCAATAAGAGGAGTGTTCATTTACTTTGAAAACATATAAGGCCTCAGGACCAAATCTGCGATAGATAGTCTTTTTCATTTGGCAACGTCAGAAACAAAATAACTATAAATAACTTTCATAACAATCACTCATCCGTCATAAAACTTAACCTACCAGTTCAATCATACACAAAGAAATAAAAGACAATTATGAATAAAGCACAACAATAGGCTTAGTTATCCTAAACAAATACCGTAAACCTTATTATACTGAGAATCTATTATTTATACCCTATCAAAACTTTTATTTTTCCAATTAAACAAGCGTAAAAGTATAAATACGTTTTGCTTCTATGTTCAACGATTGCTTTTAAAATCCAGCATACTGTAACTGCTGCAATGAAGTAAAAATATTATTGCAAACTTTGTATGAGAATGTTTATATTACCCTAATATTGCTTGTGATTGTTGTGGGTAAAAGAAGTATTCTCTCGCCATTTTCTTGCTACCATCTGACAATTTACCAACAAAAAGATTTCAATTGTCATTCTATTCAATTGCTTACACATTATTTACAAAATAATTGAACAAACATAGTTTCATAAACAATTTTGAATTAACAAATGATTTCTCCATTATCTATACATTTGATATAAGCAACATATAGTACAATAATCCTACAAAGGAAGCCGAGCGAAAAGTCAATCGAATTGATAGCAGAGCTCATAAAAATAGCGTCAGTAAACATCAAGTAAATGTTATTTCACAAACTATGACATTTAATACGAAGATAAATACTTAGTAGCGTGCCTACATTTTATGAATATTTAACAGGAAAGTCCAAACTTAGGACTTCAAGAAGTTTTTAAATCACAAGCCATCAGACCACCAAAAGAAACGGGTAAACAATGACAATCTGTTTCCGTGAAAGGAACTTTTAAAACACTATGAGTTACACGGAATACGTGATGAGCTACATTTCTCAGATATAACATTGTATAATCCAAGGGAATCAGTTTGCCTGACAACCTAACAAATTAAGGAATGTAGGAATAATCTTCAGTTATGACAAATTATCTTTAACTTATCAAGGTTTTGTTGAGCTCAATATATAACGGACTTTTTGTTTCAGAAAACTTACGTATTTACTACCTAGTCAGACGACAAATTGTACAAAAAAAAAACGCCATTTCTTACAATACAAATCGGAAAATTTACTGAGTATAGAAATATTCGTTTTTATTCCACTGACTTAACAAGGTCAATGTATTATTATCAAAATCAATATATAAAGTTTAAATGCAGATTCTATTATTATCAAGGTCTATGTATATTAAGTTCAATATAATATCAATGTCAATATTTATCAAGGTCAATATACTGTTATCAATGTCAATATACTATAATCAAGGTCCATATAGCATTATGAGGGTCAATCCAAAATTAGAAAAGACAGAGCTACGGTTCCTTTTGCACTGCACTTCTACTCAATGTAATCTATCTACCTACTAAGTTCTTGTTGATTCCTCTTGTAGTTTCGGGGTTATGTCCCGGACAAGGTTCAAAGTGTAAAAATAAAAAAGGATAATAACTCCAAAATTAGGCAAGGAAGAGTTACGGTTCTTATGCACTGCACTTTTCCTCAATGGGATCTATCTATATACAAAGTTTTCTAGTTAATACCTCTTGTAGTTTCAGTGTTATGTCCCAGACAGTTGAAAATGTAAAAATGAAAAAGGGAAATTACTACAAAATTAGGCAAGGCAGAGTTACGGTTCTTATGCACTGCACTTCTACTCAATGGGATCTATCTATATACAACTAAACAACGCATATCATTATAATATATTTTGAATGCAGAGTGACTGTATTTTTATTTTTAAGTTTCAGTATGTAGTTTACGTATTTATGGCAAATTGTTTTAATTCCACATAGTTATAACCTGACAAAATGAGTATACATTTTTCTATCATAGATGTGAGCAAAATAGGCCTACAAATATTTGGATACCGTATTATTGAAGCTCTTTCCTTAGCTTGGTCAAAACTAATAATTTCTAGATCGCTATATTATCATCTAGTCACGACAAAACATTTAGAACCTTGTCAAACTCGACTTGGGAGCATTCGGATTATGGAACAGTATCATTTATATTTCAAAGACGTCGATGGATTGGACATTGAAGTCAAAGATAAAGGTTTTGTGCATGCGATGCCAATTCCGGAGACCACTCTTGTAGTTGCTGGTAATTTACTACAGCGATTGACTGCTGACAGCATTACTGCAGTTGTGCATAGAGTGCTTATTCTTGAATAAGAAAATGAAAGAAGAATACCGTGACAATCGTATGTGTTCTTTACATTGACAGATTTGGATTACCTGGTACAGCTTATTTACTGATCATTGAAGTATAAAACCAGTCACATGTTTGGAGTATTTAAGACCACAAATGTTATTGCAGGCGTTACAATCTGGGACTGCTTTTTGATCAAATCAATAGAGTTTTTAAGTTTCTAAGTGCATTTGAGTAACCGAAAGAAATAATAAAAAACCATCAAGAGCACTCCGTAAAACTGTTGATAACCCACTTTATTTGTATAATAAATTATTATTACTATTTATTCATTCGCAAGCTTTTAGTCTAGATATTCAAGCATAAACACTTTTTATAATTACCATATTTATCAAGAATCACACGGTAACATCCTTTTTCATACGGACACCAATTGTATACGGACGGACAAATGGAGGCCGGACAATTTTTTTTTTATCGGTGTACTATTTATGTACCTGGAGGATCATGACTATTATCTACTTAAAAGATATTCTAATTTAATTATTGTTTTGCAATTAAAATACTTAGTAAATGATATTTAGAATCATATGAGTGTTGGCCATTTTATTCACTTAAAGTGTATTTGTCTACAATAAGCACATTTACTTAATTATTTAAAATATTAATAAAACAATAGACATATATCGTTTGGGTATTCTTATAAAATATCGCTTGAAATAAAATGCAATTAGAGTTCTAGGTGATTACTTATGAATTATGTGTATGATGGAATACAAGAACAGCTGTGCTATACATATATATTTTATATATCGGATAATGTATCACATTCTTAACAACAACATTTATGGTAATAAAAATTTTTTTTTTTCAGTGTTGTACTCGATACTTTCCATATAATTATTATAGACCTTCAAGTATTTTTGACCAATTCATTTTATTGCAAATACATGATGTCCTGCATTAGCAAGCTATCGGATTATCGGAGCACGCCAAGATCATCACTTATAAATATTCTTACTCCAACTTGAATGCGTAAGTGAAAATAAACATGACTGTAAATATATTCACCATCAAAAATCTCAAGTTAAAATCTCTGAGATATCGCAATGCTAAAATTCCGATTGTCTACAGTTGAATGATTTTCAGAAAATATAATAATTTGTTAGAAACATCTGTTGTTTGACAATAAAACTCAAATAAGTTTATTTAAAAGCAACAGATAACCAGATAACGGTTGTGTAATAGAAAGCACAAATAAGACAGCCTCGTATTTCGATGGTCTGTCTCTTTTGTATCATAGAAAACAATAAAAACACGTGTCCTGTTGTCATTTTAAAAAACCCTAGAAAAAGGTTACCAATGAACGGGCATCTAAATATGATATGTTTATCGTTTTCCCTCTCTCTATCGTCACAATACGTAAACCCCAGAAAAAATGATCCAATCAATGAGCATGCTCTAGGGTTCGGGTAACTAATACACGCACTCGAGTTAACGCACTGTGCATGTATGTGTATACGATTTGACTCTGGCAAATCAACAAAAAAGGTCCCTAAACTATGATACAAATATCATTAGAAGTATACTTTCAAATTTTATATCCTGTATTCCTTATTGCATATTTATACTTGTATCTATGTTGATAAATGTGTGTGCTTTTATGTATCAAGATCATAGGAAAAGTCGCTCCAACATACTTCTAAATATATATACAATAATCAAGGACATTTGAAATAGATAGCGCAGAGCATTTTGTTGTTAATATATTCACATTCATGTTTATTTTCACGTACGCATTGAAGTTAGAGTAAGAACATTTATGAATGGTGATCTTTTCTTCTTATCATAAGGACGATTGCGGCAATTTATCGATTCAAGTACATTTATCATATTATCGTCTCTTTTTGTTTTAATATTGCGTTAATATAATGTTACAGCCTATGATAGAAAATTTACACAAGTAAACTTAAAAAATCTAACCAAAGCAGAATGTGATAACGAATTTAGAAAACGTCGCATTTTCTAACATGAGGGACTGAATCCTTGTGTCACATGTACCTTGAGTACTCAATAGTTAGGTATATATGCATATAAAATGTGGCCATTGCAATCACATGTACTTCTCTAGAAAATTTTACTTTTTAAATGATATGTGAACTTTTATTTTTGAACCGCCACTTTCGGCTCTTTTTTATCTGACCATATATTCAAACATCATATGACCTAACATTGTATCACGTTGTACTCAGCATGCAAAAGTTATGTTAATTACACATGACCAGACGTAATCTCGTAGGTGAATGATTAATGGTCTTCATAATGTTACACATATTTGCTCTGATAAATACAGGCTCAATATATCTGAATTTATATAAAAACATTAAAAAAAGTATTGATATAGCAATACAGCATGCGATAGTTGATCAAGATCTTAAAAGTCTAAACAATGGTTCACGTTCCCAAGCATCGGCTTAAGCAGAATTCAACATTTAATACCAAATAGTAAAACTTTGAATAAATACATACAAGTATGTGGATGTTTATAAATTCGAAACATATACCGGCTAGTCGCATACCTGGTATAAGTGGATAACGATTGGAAATACATGTATATAATTGAAGTTTGAAGTAAAGTCCCTAAGAACTAAATCACTTTTACTACAGAAATCTGGCTGTGGACGCCAGGATCGGCAGAACAGCTCTCATTTTACCTGTATAGTCTTGCTCAAAGCATAGCAGCACATAATTATACATATATATTAATGTATATCAATGTATACGCCAATTAAGTAAAAACATAACAATTATGTTAAGGGAAAGGTCAACATGCAGCTGCTTTATTAGTATACTTCATTGTGTTAGCTTTGTTTAGTGTTTAATTATACAAGTAACATTAACATTCAGCACGATATGTTACCATGGCAACACGGTTGTAAAACAATATTCTTAATTGGTTTTGTTAAAATAACGACATTTTCGTTTCAGAATTTTTATAATTTTTTTCCTTTACCTTTCTTTATTTTTTAATGATACGCAATTGTCATTTTATAATCGTATTCTTTGATAGTTTATTATTTAAGCTGGTATTTACGATTCCATCGTTGGTCATCAATGTGAAAGGTTCAACAATTATGTCATCAATCAGACATCAATGAATATTGTTATAAAATTATCATGAATAGCTTGCATTATTTTCAATGTAATTATAAACAAAATTGTTACCAAGGAAGTTCTTGCAAAAATAAAAATAAATAGTTATTTCCGAATATTTGATAAGAATAACAAAACAGGTTCAAATGCAATTACTTGTTTACTAAAGACGGAATTCCTAAAGAACGCTAAAAACGACAAAACTGAAAATTTTGCAGGCCCTATTCATGGACGGTACTGGAAAGTGAAAGTGTCCATGCCCCCTTGGCACCTGCCGAAGTAGAAATCAACATTTAAACACGAATATGGAATCTGCCTTAGTTTTACTTTTTATACTTTTTTGGTTCTGCTTAGTGAAACAAAAACAATGCAATCAAATCAATTAATATCGTTCATAGATGTAAAGTTTTCATATACAGATTGTTAGCAAAATCATAAGTGGATTTAATGATATTCATAGATTACTTCAGCAGTCAAGGCTTCAGTATACACCGGAGTAAATTCTGATTGCTTTTTTGGTTAAGACAATATTTCGTAGAGAATTATTATTAAAGTAATAAAACCGTGCTTGCGTAGAAAAGATTATTTGCAGCACACAGGAGGATAAGTGTGACAAAATACTAGAAGTTTACTATTAGCAATATTATGTGAAAACGTAATCAGTAAAAATGTCCTAGTAATGCTGAATTCCGTCAAATGGCACTATCAATGGATGCTCTGTTTTAAGAAAACAGTAGTTACTTCCCGTAGATTATGAATCTTGATGAATAATGTTTTTGTATGTGTGTTTGTATGTTCGGTTGCTTTGTTGGTCGGTTGGCTGGTTTATGGTTCGTGGTTAGTGGGTAGGGTTGGTTTGGTGGCGGGTTGGGTTTATGCTCGGTCGGCCGGTATATCGGGTGGTGCTTGGTTAGTGTGGATTGTGTAAGTAAGTAAGTAAGTAATCAAGTAAAGTCTTTATTTACTGAGGCTACACATTTGGTTTCCCAATCTTCCATGTGGGCCTCTAAACATAACTATACATAAAATATACATAATTTACATCATGGTTCAAATAACATACATGAAGAACGAAATGCATAATATATACATGAAAACACAACAACAAAAACAATGTACATTCAAACAAAATACATATTCAAAACACAATGTATATACATACATTACTTAATACTAAATCTATGCAAGACCAAGGTACTTATGTGAAATTCCAACTGATATAGGAAGCTTGGAATTTTCCAATAGTTTCAGATTTACGAATAGAATGAGGGATATTGTTCCATAGTTTAGGGCCTGAATATGTCAGAGATTTTCTAAAAATTTCCTTTTTAGGTTGTGGCACAAATCAATCTGAATTTTTTGCTGACCTCAGATTATGCTTATGTCTTTGATGAATAAATTGAAATTTGTTTTTCATGTACTGTGGAAATGAGGCATTGTTTAGAGATTTATACATAATGACAGCTTTTTTGTATCTTATTCTTTCATCAAATTTTATCCAATTTAATTCATTAAATAACTCAGCAGATGAAGCATCGTAGCTTTTGTCAAGAATGATTCTTGCAACTCTTTTCTCAAATTTTATGATATCAAAAATCTGTTCATTGTTACAATTCCCCAAGACTGTACAACAATAATCTAAATGTGGTAAGATATAAGCATTAAAGAACAGTTTTCTTGCATTTACATCAAGGTAATGTTTAATTCGGAGAAGAAGATACAGCTGTGTATTGCATTTTTAATGTCTTGTCTACTTGAGTTTTCCACTTAAGATTATTGTCAACATGAATACCTAGTAACTTTTCTGTCTCAGAAAATTCAATTTCATGTTCTTGCAGATGTAATGGTTGTAATTGTTGTTTATTTCTATTGGATGACAGGTTCATTGCTTTTGTTTTCTGGGCATTTAGCATCATTGCATTTTGTTTGCACCATAGATTAACATTGTCAAGGTCAGTTTAAAGTTTATTATGTAAATCTTGTATAGAGAGACCTGATGCTGTGAGAGTAGTGTCATCAGCAAAAAGATCTGCCTCTGAGGTTTTCAAATGGAGTTGTAGATCATTTATGTATATGATGAAAAGCAGAGGTCCAAGGACAGATCCTTGAGGTACCCATGATATGATTGTTGCTGATTTTGATAGGTTGCTAGATACAGTGACCTTCTGTGTTCTATTTTCAAGATATGATGTAAACCAGGTAATTGCACCAGAAGAAATATGATAGTAATGAAGTTTTTGGATGAGTAACTTATGATAACAAATGCCTTTGACAAGTCAAGAAAGATTGAGCCAATTAGTTTTCCATCATTTATTGCCTTGATCCAATTGTCAACAATATTGTCAATGCAGTTTCGAATGAATGTTTTGTTCTAAATCCTGATTGGGTGTTGAAAATGAAATTATACAATTCTAGGAATTGTTTTAAATGATAGACACATGTTTTTCAAATATTTTAGAAAGTAGTGGAAGAACAGATATAGGTCTATAATTATTCTTATCTGATTCGGTTCATTTTTGAAGAATGGTGTGACCGTAGACTGTTTTAATTTTTCAGAATTTACCTGTTGTGATACTCATATTGATAATAGTAGAAATTGGTCTACATATAACAGGGGATGCAGTTTTTAGAAATTTAGCACTAATGCCATCAAGTCCAGTAGCCTTTGTAACATCAAGAGAATCTAATGCTTGTTTGACTTGGCTTGGATCTATAGGTGGAATATCAAATTTTGGTGTATTTTGGCCAATTTTGCAGTTTAACATTTCTTTGAGTATGTATTCATTTGCACTTGTTAGTTTTGTAATATTTTCTGCGTTTTTTAATAAATTTGAATAAAATGTATCAAATATTTCTGCTGTCTGTTTAGGGTCATAGACTGGATTTCCACTGTCGTCATTAATGTAATTAGTTTAGTGGTTTTCAGCTTTTCCATTTTCTTTGAATTCCTAATCAGTTACAAATTATTTATCATTTAATGATTAACGTGTCGTTGCCCTGTCCTTTTTATGTTTTGGGTCCGCCTGGGCTCCTTGCCATTAGTTCTTGTTGCTGGGTCATATGGGGGTTGCGTTCATTGAACGCCGCCTTTCCTTGTTGATCTTGTTCATCATATTTTAGATTTTCCATAGCTTTTTAGGATTTTTGTAGTTTGAAGATATCTCTTGATTAAAGAATTCTTTTTTATTGATCTGTGAGAAAGCACCTTGACTTGCGATCTCCAGTATTTAAGTTCCTCAATGTTATTTCTCTTTTTTGCAAAATCTCGTTCTTTTATAGCATTAGCTATTTCATCTGTGAACCATCCATTTTGGTTTTTGCGTTTTACCCTTTTTTGTTTATATGGAGCATGTAAATCTAAAACTTTTAGAAATAAATCGTAGAAAGTGTCAAGGGCATCATCAGGTTCTGTAAAAACATCAATTAATGACCATGGTTGATTTGATAAGTCAACTAAAAAGTTTTCTTAGAAAGTGTCAAGGGCATCATCAGGTTCTGTAAAAACATCAATTAATGACCATGGTTGATTTGATAAGTCAACTAAAAAGTTTTCTGCATTGAATTTTTTTTAAATACCTGTAGTTTATAGTTATATGTAATGGGCCTTTTTTGATTTTTGCATTAGTTTTCCTTGTAAAACAAATAGGGTAGTGGTCACTTATAGACATTACTGGAACAGCTGTGTAGCTTATATTCTGTGGATGATTGGTGTATATGTGGTCTATAATCGAAGACGTTGTTTGTGTGACTCTAGTGGGTTGTGTTATAAGTTGTTGTAAGTTGAAAGTATTGATTATATTTTCCATTTAGAATTAAGTGGGCTTAAATTTATAAAATTGAAGTTAAAGTCTCCTAAAAGAATAATTTCTTTATTTTCAACATAAAGTGTATCTAAAATAGTTTCAATCTGGTCATTCCAAGAAGCTGGCGATGATGGGGCCTATAAATGTATCCTACAATAAAGGGTTTTTGTTTGTCAAGCTTCATTTCTACCCATATAGCCTCAATATCACTAGAATCAAGATCAGCTCTTAGTTCACATGGTAGGTTTGACTTTATATATAAAGCTATCCCACCCCCATTAGACTCCCTATCACGTCTGAAAAGTTGATAATTATTCAAATGGATTTCATTGCTTGAAAGTTTGTCACTAAGGAAAGTTTCTTGCAGTCCTAGTATGTCAATATTTGGAAATTTATTAATTAAGAACTGAATTTCACTAAACTTTGGATAAAGATAATGTATGTTCAGATGCATAAAGTTAATGCCATTTCTGTCAAATTTTACGTCTTTAAGCATCAAATCAGATTGTGGTGAATCGCTATCGACATCTGATTGGTTGGCATTTGGATCTGTGTAATTATCTTTTTTTTTCAGTACTGTTCCTTTTCATATTGATATTATCTACATTATATACACTGTATTGAATATTATTTGATACAATTTCATGTGTAGTATTATCACTTTCTTTGAAATATTTGACAGTGTCAGCTACCACTTTGGATGCATCCAGGGATTCCATGGCCAATATCTTGGTGTTGCTGGAAAGCCCCTGTTTCGTGTATTGTAATTTCGGTTTGGATCCAGTTTCTGGTAATGTTGAGCCTCCTGAAAATTTACGGGTTTTTGTGGAGAGTTCTGTTGCAATCCAAGGGATGTGCGTATAGCTTTGTTAAGTTGTTTCCCTAATACAATTGATCCTTCAATGTTAAGATGGACTTCATCATAGAAGAGAGTTTGGTTCACTTTTCCATCCGTTATCATTTTACTGTCATTGTCAATAAATATGAACCCTTTTTCTGTACACATGTTTTTCAGAAGGTTATTGGTGACAGATATGTTTTCAGTAGACAAAAGGTCTCTTTTCTTTGGTTGAACTGACGAAATCATTACTTTTGCCTTTGAGTTGATTCCTTGAAGTGCATAAGTAAGATTAAGAGGAAACTCCTAACAGATATCAGTTTGTTTGTCTGCATTTGATATATTGTTTATACCAGCATGTATGATGACTATATTCATGTTTATTTTCATGAAAAATTTGGAAATGTATTTACAAGCAAATTGTGTTGGCTGGTTGGTATCACAGATATTTTTCAGGGATAACTAGCCAGTAATAATCTTATTTCGACGCAAATGACAGACTAATAATCCCAAATACAAATGGCCATTAGACTCAACAGATACGGAGAAACTTCGCCATCGATTCATTTTCAAATGATGATTTACTGTGTATGCCTTTTGTTGTTGTGTTTCAATGGTATTGATTTAATGAAATGAATTATAAATGTAATACCCGAGGTCACATAGATTATACTTACCTTGATTTTTAATGTAAAATCCACATCCTGTTTAATATATCAATTTATTCTTTTGCAATCAATGTTTATTGACAGTATTATTTAATGAGGATGATGTGAGTTTCTCATCATACCTAATTCAACATACAGAGGCTGTCATTTTCATATTGTGACTTATTTCTTGAACTGGAACTTGTAATGTCAGTCTAATACGTAACACAACAGTTTTCGCGATAGAAGTAAACATAACTGTCTTTTTTTCTGACAACAGAATATTATATGTTGTAATGTTGATTGTATTGATAATGAAATCCTAGAAGTGTCTTACCATAAACTGAAACCACTTCAATTAGCACGTAACCTCTCATTTTTAATGTTTTGAATATTGCACCTGTCTTTCAGGCGGCCATTTTTTACTATTTTTTTATAAACACGACGAGCACACGCATAGCAACGCTGGGCTGGATGCTGTACTTTATAATATAGCAGCACGCCTCCAGATTCATGTTTATTTTCATGAAAAATTTGGAAATGTATTTAAAAGTAAAATATTGTAAGGTGAACAAGTAAAGTAATTAACATATTGCAATCGGCACTTACAATCCAAGAAAATTAACAAAATGTGGTCAACATATGCAAAAACAGTCCGTTAGTAACGCAGTAGACATATGGTGATATGATACAGCACAATCAGTGTTAAACGGCACAAAACATGTGAAATATAACTTGGATCATGAATGTTTATACCTTTCTCAAAATTTTAGTATATTTTTCTTAAAATTGATTTTCTTGAAATATTTTGGCCCATCTGGAGGCATGCAGCTTTAAACTTCATTATTTAAGATGTATCATTGTATTCCTGTTTTAAAAACGTAAAGTTGAGCTGTATTGTATTGTTTTATAGGTGTACAGTAAATTTTATTAATCAGGAACTTTTCTTCACCCAACAAAATTTATGGGGCCTCACAAAAAACTGCGAAGTGACTTTCCCCAAGAAAAAAACTAGGGAGGGTTCCTGCTACAAACAAAGTCTGTGGACCCCACAAATATCCGTGGAGCGTTCTTCCGAGAAAGTTGTGAACAGTGTGGCGACTGTGGTAATACATAGCGCGTCTGCATTCATTCGGGGTCTTCCGACTTCTCTCATGCACATCGAATTAAGATAGTTCACTACAATTTGATACGTTAAAATATTTGACTGAATTTTAGAAGGTGAGCATTAAAGTTTTTGACGAAACCTAGTAAATTTCTTCTTATAATTTAACTAAATATAAATCTTCGCTGTAATGCATCTACACGTACTATTTTCTTTATATTTATTTTTTCTTGGAAATTGACAGATTCGCGCCATTTTTGTGGTTCCGCAGCGACTGTCCAATTCTATTCTTAAAATGTTGAAATTTACTGATTTTATTTTCGTCTTCTTTTATCTATGTGTTCAAAAAATCGATTGTGAAATAATAATTAACTTACAATAAATTTACTGACTCTAAAAATATTGTTATTATTATATTTAAAGTGTTTCCCCTTTTATATGGGGTGTGTAACTTGAACATTGCATTACCGTTCATGAAAGGCTCAAACCTGAAAACGCGATGGCACGATAATGAAAACACAATGGCACGATGATGAAAACGCGATGGTAAGACGGTGAAAGCGCGATGACACGATGGTGAAAACGCGATGGTACGATGGTGAAAGCGCGATGGTACGATGGTGAAAACGCGATGGTACGATGGCTTACGCGATGGCACGATGGTGAAAGCATCGTGGTACGATGGTGAAAGCGCGATGGTACGATGGTAAAAACGCGATGGTACGATGGTTAAAACACGATGGCGCGATGGTATGATGGTAAAAATGCGATGGTACGATGGTAAAATCACGATGTTACGATGGTGGAAACGCGATGTAACATCGCGTTTTTACTATCGTACTATCGCGTCATTGCGATTTCACCATCGTACCATTGCGTTTTCGTCATCGTACTATCTTGTTTTCACCATCGTACCATCGTGTCATCGCGTTTTCACCATCGGGCAGCGCGGTAACAGACTAATTAAAATTCACGAATGTCCAAACGGAACACCGTTAAGTTCCGCTATTCCTTAAAGTGTTAAAATCAGGGTAAGTGAACTGTATAAAATGGTTATACTTTCATTTCAGTTTCATCTCTTGTACTGTTTGAGAAATATTTATCATCGTTTCAAAAAATGTTATTAAGCCAAATAAAACAAATAAAAAGAATATTTGAATAAAAAACTAAAACGTCAAAACCCCAAAAGTTTTAAATAGACTCGTTTTTCGATGGGAAATATTCATAAATTTTAAAAATACTCCCAAAAACCCCTGGGCAGGAGCGAGTAGATCCAGAAATTTCAAATAGACAGTAAACCTTTAAAATTGTTAAATTTTCGTGAAACCTTAAAAAAAATTGAACCCGAAAAATTCCCAAGATTTTTTGTCTTTCGTAGGGGTTTGGAGTCATACTTTTTATGTGTGCGACATTGTTCTCCCTTTTCAAAGGAAAGGTGTATAAAAACCCTAAAATGAGTTTGGGAACCATAGCAAAAATACGTGGTTTTTTTGAGTAGAGTTTCAGAGGGAAATTTTTTTTAATTCAAACCAGTTAAAAATACAGTTCTTTGGTAATACGTATTTTTTGTGTTACATTTAAAGCTGCCTGCGCCAAATCACGATCTATCGAAAAATGAAGAAACCAAGCTTGAGTCAAATATTCTTTCATTCAGATCACACCTTAGTTATTTCCTTATTATGAGTTACCGGGTATTTCAGAAATATATATTTAAAAAAATATATAAAATGAACACAAATTTAAACTCCCAATGCATTTTAGGAATTGCCGTCATAAGACTAATTAAAAGGAGAGGTAACCACTTGCCCCTCACCTCTGTGGCTTCAAATCCCGACAGGGACTTTGGATTCTTTCATGTGAGGAAGCTATCCAGCTAGCTTACGGAACGTCAGTGGTTCTACTCAGGTACCCGTTCGTGCCTGAAATAATGCACGGAGGGACACCTGAGGTCTTCCTCCACCAGTAAAGCTTGAACGTCGCGATATGATCTTTACTGTGTTGATGTGACGTAAAACCCAAAACAAACAAACAAACAAAAAAGAGGTAAATACGAGTATTCATAACTTTCCAGCATTATTTAATAAAATAAGAGCTGATGAGAATATGACACCATCAAAACTAAAAACAAAACTCAAACCATTCTTGAAAACGCGTTAAACACGCATGTATCAGTAGTTGACATAATCTGTTATGTCAAATTTTACAAACGTGTATCATGGTCAGATGTTGATGTTTACTTTACTACCACTCTTTTGTACAGCAAAATTTGAATAAGAATGAAATTAATTTCACGCTTGAGAAATTAAATAAGTTCTTACGATACAAATTACTTTTAAATCATCGAGGTAATTTGAATTTCAAACATCAAAGGACTTATTATAAAAGCAGTAAAATGAGCATTTTACTAAAAATGATCATCCCTTTCCATGATTACTGTAATTCAATGAATATGACAACATACAAAACCAACATAATTCTCAATCTTCAGTCAATATAAATGGAAAATTGTAAACAAACAAAAACTGTACGAATCGCATTTAATTTAATACATACAACAAAAAATCTGGAAACAAAGTGATTTCTCGGAAACATTAAACGCATGAAGTCACGTGTAACGAAAATGCAAATTGCACAAGTTGTGTTATCTCATAACAAGAGCTGCATTTCACTGGATTCAGTTTGATAGCAAGAAAGTAAGTTTCTTCATAATTTACAGAAATTTATATTTGACTTTCTATTCAGGCGTTATACGAATATAGTTTTCGTAATGTCATATTATAACTGTAATATCTATATACTTCTAACTAATATGAGTGTACCGTGTACATTTTGTGGAGTTATATTTCAATTATTTCATGTCTCTCTTCGTTCACTGATTGGTTTGCATACCAATAATAGTATAGCATAATTTTCTATGTTACATACATTACAATAATTGATACGAATGTTTTTCTTTAATAATAAGACGTGCAAGTATACACAGATGTCTTCCTTCAAATACTGTAATCTTATTGTATGTTATAGGTATTGAAACAAACAAAAATATTTGTTGTAAATACGAAACAGTGTCACAAAGTCTTTGATATAATTCAAATTTTGTTTTATATGAGACAATTTTTAACAATGCTTGCAATATTTGAAGTAAATTTGAACAAGCTTTAAGCTAGCTATGCATCTCATTCTGATTTAATTTGAATTCAGGGAGATAGTAAAATGATTGATGGTTATTCTATGGTCTACTCATATTTATAGAACATCTTTTTGTTCCAGATAGATACAACAGGTCAAAAATGAGTACACCTTTTCCTATCATAGATCTGAGCAAAATAGGCCTACAGAGGAAGCTCAGTGATATAGACAGACATGCCCTTGAAACTGTAGCAGACCAACTTAAAAATAGTTTTTGCAAATTCGGGGCGTGTTACGTCACAAACCATGGCATTGAGTATGAAGAAAAATACGTGAAAAGCTTTGAAAAATTCTACAAACAGCCACTTGAGGTGAAGACACAACATCTTCGCGGAACGCGGCGTGATTTTGGTTATTCACCAATAGGGCAGGAAAAAGTAAACCTTGAGAGACCTGGAGACCTAAAAGAGTGTTTCAATTACCAGCCGGCAGACGATCCGAATGATTGGAAGAACAACGACTTTCCGTCTGCGTGTAGAGAAATGTTTAATGACTGTGAGATACTAGGATACCGTGTGCTTGATGCACTTTCCATAGCGCTTGGTCAAAACCAAACATTTCTAAGAGAAGGGCACAGAAAGATTGGTACACTTGAAAACCCTACAACGTTAAGAACGATATACTATCCTCCAATCACGACAATAGATTTAGGACTTAGTCAATTTCGTTTTGGTGAGCATTCAGATTACGGAACAATATCATTTGTGTTTCAAGATGACGCCGGCGGACTGGAGATCAATGTCAAAGATAAAGGCTTTGTACAGGCAATACCAGTTCCACGGACCCTTCTTTTAATTGCGGCTGATTTACTACAGCGTTGGACTGAAGACAGCATCCCTGCTTTGGTACATAGGGTGGTGATTCCAGAAGAAGAAGAAATGAAAAGGAAGCCTCGGCGATCGGCTATTTTCTTTATATTACCAGATTTTGATTTCTTGGTGAGTCCTATGTATGGATCAACGAAGTATACACCAATCACGTGCTTGGAATATTTACAACCGAAAGCGGAGGCCCTTGCAGGCGTTAAATACTAGGAATGCTTATTGCTCAACTGTATTTTAATTGAAAGAAATAGTTTCCAAATTTAACACCGCCTTGTAAACTATTAGATAATACAGTTGTTTTTGTATAATATTATTAAATCAAAATGGCCACGCTTGTAATCCAGATACGTCTAGATGCATTCATACCTTTTTCAATCATCTTACTTATCAAATAACAACGTATGGACAGATATATTGCATTATCTATGCTCATTTAAAAATGATTTCGACGAAAAATTATTTTGATTTTTGCTGTTATTCACATAAACGAAGTTGTTAGTAAAACCGTGTATACATATACATGTATACAGAAATATCATTTCAATCGGAAGATTAGCATGTTAACTGCTATTATCTATAATGATAGACTAATCCATAATAAGTTATTATAATAAGGCAAATTTACCGGATATATCGTGCTTTCTGCTTATGTAGTTGCTTATGTAGACTAAGATAACAAAATGCTCATTGTAGCAGAGTCATTGTGGTTTTGGTTTGTAAATAGACAGATTGTTTGGGTTTATGTATCGGAGATATCGGTTGTTAAATCGGCAGTAAGACTTCAGGACTAATAGTGAAGTTTAATCATGGAAGAATTTTGTGTATAACAATCAACTAAACATTGTTTAAATACATACATGAATTACTAAATCTTAAGTAACATAAATTTTTTAAATACATGAAAAATCGGGGCTGTTATACAAATTACATGAACGCTCTATGTTTTGAAATTATCGCGGTTGATGTAAACATATATTTTTCTAGACTATAGAGATATAAAGATATTTCTCTGTTAATTCGATTTCTTTATGCTCTTCCATTATTATTGTGGCGGCTATTTGTATATAGACTTTTTTGTTCTTTTAATGTATACACTCTATATGTCGGGATTATTGTTGCTATTATCTTCTTTAAAACTTATTTATACTTGTACACTCTATAAACAGGAACGAAATAAATAGTAAGTGCAACATATGTTCGTTCATGTATATTCACTTATTCCATGATGTCCAACAGTCATATGAAAGTCTAGAATGTTCATCTTATAAAATTTTCATGCGTGTAGGTATAAATGTATATATATATATATTTTATTTTTTTTGATACAATGGCAAATTTGGACAAATCTCAGTACAACTAACCGTTGGTTTGTGTGACCTAACGAGAGTAGTTTTAATGTTTGTTTTTATGACAATAATCAAAATGGCAAGTTTTTGCTTTTTGTTTGTGTTTTGCTCTACAAGGAGAAATAAGAAAAACGTATTACAAGCATGCCCAGTTAGTCATGTAAATTCATATTACGTCATTTTTTCAGAGATATCGCGATGCAAATTTGTCAACAGTTAAAAGATATTCAGAGGAACATCTTGATCATGACAATAAAACTCATAGAAATATTCAAAACCAAATAAATGCGAATCTGGATTAAAAATTTCATATAAAAGGCTTTTTAAACTACGTATCAGATTTCCAATATTTCGTTTATGTCTTTCGTATGTTCTTTTTCACTTTAATGTAAAATTATCTAAGGACAACTCGGTCACACATATTTGAATGTTTTTGATGTACTTTTACCAAGGTCAGTTGAAATTTACTGCGCAGTGCATTTCATGTTCATGGTTATTTGCATGCACGCATTAAAATAAAGATAGAACATTGATAAATGATCTAGTCTTCACATGTTCAGGGAAAATTGACATTTTATATAACCCGAGTACATTAATCATATCAACGCATGTTTAAGTTTTTGTATTGTGATTATATTATGTAACTATCTAGAATCAAATATGAATACAAGAGCAGACAGAGGAGACAGCACGCTCGACTTTTTACACACTAGACGTAGTGAAGAAAGACCAAACTATTAACAAATCAATAATGATAGGATATTAATGTATTTCTATATCAGTATCAAGAAAACACTCAAATGTTCAACTTTTTTACCATATAATATACATGTGACCATGTCAGAAGTTTCTATATTGTAATGAAATAGACATCAAAGATAAACCTAAAGACATTCCTTTCAGTTCAAGAGCAAAACGTACATGAATATAACAACTTTAAGTACAATTTAAAATTATAAGATCAAATAGGAAATACCGCTTGAAATAAAGATACTAGAGCTACAAATCTTGTCATAAATGATGTAAATTATGACAAAAACATGTATCTTAAGTCTGTAGTTACAAACGATTATCATCTGGAGATCAATGTCAAAGATAAGGGCTTTGTACAGGCAATACCAGTTCCGGGGACCCTTCTCTTAATTGCGTGTGATTTACTACAGCGTTGGACTGAAGACAGCGTCCCTTCTGTGGTACATAGGGTGCTGATTCCGGAAGAAGAACAAAAGAAAAGGAAGCCTCGGTAATCGTCTGTCTTCTTTATAGTACCAGATCTTGATTTCTTGGTGAGGCCTATGTATGGATCAACGAAGTATACACCAATCACGTGCTTGGAATATTTACAACCGAAAATGGAGGCCCTTGCAGGCATTAAATATTAGGAATGGAATGCCTATTGATCAACTGTATTTAAATTGAAAGAACTAGTACCCAAACTTTAGAGCGCCTATTAAAATTTTTGATAATACAGTTTTTTATAATATTATTAAATGTTAATGGCTATTTATTCATTTTCATGCTTGTAATCTAGTTATGCGTTAATACTTTTTATAATCACCTTACTTTATTCAAATGCTAACATGTGAGCCACTGATATTGCACTGATATATTTTCTTTACTTAAGCTCATTCGACGTTAAATTAATTTGATAATTGTTTATTGATTCATGGCTGTTATTCACATAAACGAAGTTGTAAGTAATACCATGGTAACATATATACAGATAAATCATTTCAATCAGAAGATTAGAATATTAACTGCTATAATATATAAAGATAGACTTATCCAGATTTATATCGTGATTCTTGTATATGTTGACTCAGATGAAAATATGGTATTTGTAGCTATTGTGGTTTTGGTTTGTAAATAGACAGATTGTTTGGGTTTATGTATCGGGGATATCAGTTGTTACATCGACATTGAGAGTACAGGATTAAAGGGAAGTTTCATCATCATATGAGAAGAGTTTTATTATGACAATCAACTAAGCACTGTATAAATATATGGATGAATTACTAAATCTAACTAAATCTAATTTAACATAAATGTTCAATATACATAAATAATCGTGGCTGTTATATACTTTACTTGTATCTTAAAGCAACATGAACGCTCTATGTTTTAGAAGAATCACAGCTTATGTTTGTAAACATATTGCGTTCACTATGTTCTTCTATAAGTATTGTGGCTGTAATTTGTATATAGACATTTTCTCTTTTAATATCTATGTAATAGAAAAAGCATCGAAACACGAGCCTATCTTATTTGTACGAGAGGGCGTAGCCCCCGAGTACCAATCAGAATGCCGGGAGACTTGATGTTCTTTCTCTTTTGTATCAAAGTAAAAGATAAAAACATGTTTCCTGTTGTCACAATATGAAACCATAGAAATCGGTACCACTGTGCATTATATGTATACTATTTAACTCTGACACATTTTCAACAGAAACCCGACTATGATAAAACCTCTATATACCGGAATTATCGTTGCGTTTATCTTCTTTAAAACTTATTAACACTTGTACCCTCTATGAACAGGATTGAAATTAATGGTATTAGCAACATATTTCGTTCATGTATATTCACTTATTCCACGTTGTCCTACAGTCATAATTATGATAATCTATAATGGTCATCTTATTACATTTTCATCCGTGTAGGTTTGTATGTAAAATCTAAATTTTAATTTTGATAAAATGGGATATTTTGACAAGTCAACACAACTTAATGTTGGTTTGTGTGGCCTAACGAGAGTAGATCTTTAATATTTGTTTTATAACTATAATAAAATGGCAAGTTTTTGCTTTTTATCCGTGCTTTTGTTCTGGTACAAAATAAGATATACGAATTACAAACATGCACAAGGTCATTTTTTCAGATCTGTCGCAATGCAAATGTGTCGACAGTTAAAAGATATTCAGAGGAACATCTGGTTCATGAAATAAAACTCAAATAAATGCGAACCTAGATTAGAATTATAATATATTAGGTTTTTAAAACTAAGTATCAGATTTCCAATATTTCGTTTATTTCTTACGTATATTCTTTTTACTTTAATGTAAAATTATCTAACGACAACCCGCTCACACATATTTGAATGTTTTGCATGTACTTTTACCAAGGACAGTTGAAATTTACTGCGCTGTGCATTTCATGTTAATGCTTATTTGCATGCACATATTAAAGCATTGATAAATGATCTAGTCTACACATGTTAAGGGGGGAGGCCGTTTAGCGGCCCGAGTTCATTTAACATATACATATATTTCTGCGTCGGTAACAGGAAAGCACTCAAATGTTTAACTTTTGTGTACCACATGATATGCATATGACCATGTGAATAAAAATTAATCAAAAATTTCTATATTCGAATGGAAAAGACAACAACTTGAAATCTAAACTCATTCCTTTCAGTAACAAAAATGAGAAGAGCAAAAGTATCTAACAATTTTAAGTACAATTTAAATCATAAGATCAAAGAGGAAATACAGATGCTAGAGCTACGAAGCTTGTCATAAATAATGTAAATTATGACAAAGAAAAAGTATATTAAGTCTTAAGTAGATACCATTTATAATATCAAAGATAATAGTTTAGTGTATATAACAAATTCCGTATAGATTCCCAGAGATAAATCATATATTTGAAGTGTGAATTAAAACATTGAAGAAATGAAGAAATTACAAAAAAGGAAAATTCTAACTGTAACTTAAAATCTTGAAATGTTGACGCTGGAGTTTGATTGTTTTGTTATAAAACTGACCAATCGAAATGAATGGTATGATTACATTGAGATAGGCAAGTTTCTAGCGTGCACCACTATTTATTAACACCTGCTTTAAAAATTTCCGAGATCGATAATGGTTACGGGGGAGCAGTCAATGGATAAACACGATTTAATGGATTGACTAGAGGACTTGGCGTCGTCAAATTTAGCCTCAATGGAAGAAAGGGTTTTATAAAGTCAAAAAACAATTTCTGATAATAAAATAAGCAAAATTTAGCAGGATATTTTGCAAAATGACAATAACGTTTTCAAGCAGAAAAAAAGTGAAGACCAATTTAAGACCAACGTTAAGGTCAGCAATGCATTGAAGGAGACGGCCTCAAAGTCCAATAAAATGGACTTGTCCGGAGCGTCAGAATGCATTTCCAAAAAACTCATTCGCATAGCAGACACATCGGAGTTGGTTTGGTCAGTAGTCAAGGAATACCAAAGCAACCCACTTGCTTCGGACTCCAAAGACGATAAAAAAATAGCTCGTGCTGAAGCCATAGCCAACAGAAAATGGAATAGTAAACGTCCATTTTCCGATTTCAAGAGATTTTTCACCTTACGATCGTACAGCGTCAGTGGAGACGCAGCCACAGAAGTCAGTCGCAGCTTCGACATATCAACAGTCACAACCAGCAGGTCAACCCGACCAGGTGTATGTTTCGCATGTGGCAAGCCAGGGCATTGGAAATACGAGCGTAGAAGTATAAGTGCTGACAAAACGAATGAAACGATAAGTAGTTTTTCTGTTCTTGATTGTAATAAGAGCATATGCAAAGACAGATAGATTATTTTTAGAAGAGAAATTGATTTCTAAAAATAGCATTGGTTTTTCCAAAATATAGACGACAGCGCGTCGGCAGTTGGTCGATTGAAAAAATGTAAAAATGAGTGGGAAAATATCAGAATTGATGTTTATATAAGAACCGAAATTACTCAAGGGTATAAGTTGTCTTTCAAAACATTACCTAATAATTGCATATTGAAAAATAACATGTCTGCTAGGGAAAATCCGGAATTTGTTAAGGAGGAGATTAAAAAGTCATTGAATAAAGGTTGTATTTCTAAATTAATTATATTCCTGCCGATTTGTTGGAAAACCCAGGTTAGTTTTAAACTGTCGGCATATAAATCCACATTTGATTAAATTCAAATTTAAATATGAAGATGTTTCAGTGGCTTCAAAAATTTTCAAAACAGGAGATTTTGTTTTTACATTTGATTTGAAGTCTGCTTATCACATAATAGAAATATTTAAGGATCAAAGAGAATATTTGGGTTTTTCTTCGGAAGATGAAGGAAAAAGACATTTTGACATATAATAATGTGCTCCCATTTGGAATATCATTTTTTTTTCATTTTTCATTTTTTTAATTAATGAGAATACCATTACGACACGTGCGTTTAATGGGCCAAAAGTTAGTAATGATTTGGATGACGGTATGGGCGGACACAATGATTTTAGCGTTGCAAAATCTTTTAGTATCTACGTACATGAGTTGTTCTTAAACTTGGTTTTTTGGTAGCAGAATAAAAAAGCAATTGGATTCCAGCATAAAGGTCAGTTTGGCTCGGTTATTGCTGGGAAATGTTAACAGGCACACCGCATGCTATCGATGGAAGAATCTGTAGGTTAGAAAGCAAGCACGATCGAGTCTTTGTTTTTTTAAACAAATAAAGATAAGTCCTCGTTTTCTAGCATCCGTAATTGTTCAAATCGTGCCTTTTCAAAATGCACTAGGAAAGATAGTATTTTTCAAAACAAGGTGTCTTTATCGCTGTTTAGAATCCAGAATTAATTGAGGTTCATGTGTATTTGTTGAGAAAAACGCTCAAAGTGAGTTGCGCTTTTTGAGGCAAAATGTAAGAATTTTGAATGAAAATGGGACAGAAATAAATACAGAATTGACATGTGATTTTGAGTGTTTTTCTGATGCCTCGTATACCGGGTACAAAGGCTTTGTTGCCCTTTGTGCGGGCGCCGTAATTGAAGGCAGTGAGGTACTGGGTAATTGGCGCTATATAGAAGTTGCACAAAGCTCCGAATAGAGAAAAATTTAGGCAGTAGAAAGGGTTATGAAAAGTAACGCAAAACTTTTAAAAAAAAAAAGAATGTCAAAGTTTATTGTGATAATAAGAATGTTGTTTCAATTTTACAGAAAGGTAGCAGGAAACAAAATTTGCATGAAGTTTCAGAAAACGTTCGGTCTTTTTGTGACAAAAATAGCATATGTCTTTTTTCAGAATGGATACCCCGAGAAAATAATTTTGTAGCAGACGAGTTTAGTCGTATGTATGACAATGATGACTGGAGCATTCAAACATGGGGTTTTTACGTGTTAGATAAAGTTTGGGGTCCATATACTATGGATAGATATTCGTCAAATATTAATGCTCATTGTAAGCATTTTAATTGTAGGTGGTGGTGTCCGGGTTGTGCAGCAGTTGATGCTTTTGGGTAAAATTGGAAAGAAGAAAAAATGGTATGTGCCGCCCCCTAGATTGGTCAGCAAAGTTTTAGACAAAATGTTCATGAGTAGGCATCTGGTACTTTAATAGTCCCATTGTGGAAGTCAGTCTCGTTTTGGCCAAAATTGTGTAATGACGACGGTAGTTTTAAAAATTGTATAGCAGAATTTAAAATGCTACCAAAGAAAGATATTATTTCATTTGGTTTTGTTAATGATGGTATATTTGGGAAAAATCCCTTGTCTGTTCAGATGCTTTCTCTTAAGATACGGCATTAAACAGGCTTATAGATTTCAGATTGGAGGTGAACAAAATCAGCATGTTATACTTATTTTTCTAGGGTAAAAATACTACAACATAAACATAACATATTTTATTATCATTTTTCAGGCATAGGATTGAAACGCAACATAACAGAACAGCTACAAGATGCCATTTGTTACGACCAAAGTATGGTTGACAGTATGTGCCAAGATTAAAAACACTAATAAAAAAATACAGCAACGCATTTCACAGATGGATGGTATATTGTTCCAGAAAGGGTTTTTTATCTTTACCTGCGCGTCCTATTTTGGTTGCACAATATTTATCTGAACTTTTAGGTACTATAAGTTCGTATCATACCGTGTCTCTAATTTTTTACGGAATAAAATGGGCACATGATTTAAACAGTTTAGAAGATCCAACAAAAAACTCATTGTGAAAAATTTATTAGAATCATCCAAGCATACAGCAAAGACAGCTACATAAAAGAAATATCCAGTGTCAACAGAACTCATTGTAGAACTTTGTGATCAATACAAAATGTCAGTTGATTTGTGCACAGTTCGAAAATTATGTATGATTGCATTGGCTTTTTCAGGTTTTTTATGCGTTTTGATGAGCTCAGTAATCTAAAATGCTCAGACATTTTTTTAAAGAAAGCTATATAAAAATTATTTTAAGAAAGATCAATATAGATTTGGTAATGAAGTTTTAATTAGTAAAGATATAACTTCAGCATGTCCGGTTAGAATGTAACAGAGGTATATAAGTTTAGGTGACAGAGATGTTTCTTCTGAAATGTTTATATTTAAGCCTGCTTTTAAATCTAAATCCGGTTTAAATTTGATTCATAAAAACAAACAGTTAAGCTACACCAGAGTAAGGGAATGTGTTTCATCACTTTTTAAGACCATCGCTCTAAACTGAAATATTGGTCTTCATTCTTTAAGAGCAGGGGGTGCTCAATAAAAATAATGTTAATGATCTGTGTTTTAAAAGACAAGGTAGGTAACTAGGTGGAAGTCTGATTTTTCAAAAGATATTTATCTAGCAGATTCATTAGAAAAACGGTTAACTATTTCTCAAAGTTTGAAAATATAATATGTTGCTTATATTTGACGTGATTTGAGAATTTTTTAGTCATGTGTAACTTAATTTTACTCACAAAGAGAAAAATTTGAACATATCATTTATTATTTTAAAAGAACATATTTTTTCATTTTCTTTTTGTTTCTTTTTCTAACTTTGAATGGTTTTAGCTATTGTGCAGCGCTACCAGGCGAAGTATATGTTAGTGTTACGTTATTTGTAGTAAAGGGGAAACTATTTTAAAATTGAAGTAGATCCATTTTCAAATTAAGAAGTAAGAATATTAGAGTAAAACTTAATAAAAAAATGAGGAAAATTCTAAACATTCTATTGCTTTTTTTATTTTTACAGAAACTCTTATGAACCTTGTCACATAGGATTTGGTTGATGACCAGGAACATTTATTTAAAATTTGAAGTTGATACTTAAAATTAAAAATGTTATAGTTAAAATATTTGACTGCACAAACACACATCTACGGATGTGTCTTAATTCAAAATCCCACCATTTTCATGAATAATTTGGGATTTTTTTTTTCTATTTTAATATGAAACATGGACGCCGACGTCGGCTTTACCAATGGTATCATTAAACAATATACAATATGGACCTATGACGAAGTTTGTAAAGCACTTTCTTTTTTATTAGATAACATTTATGTCAGGTTTGGTAATACGGTTTTCAAACAGATAATAGGCATTCCAATGGGAACTAATTGTGCCCCCCTGATAGCTGATTTATTTCTTTACTGCTATGAGAGGGATTTTATGTTAAGTCTTTCCCCTACTTCACATCAGAAAATTAAACATGCATTTAACAACACTTCCCGCTACCTAGATGATTTTCTTAACATGAATAATCCTTATTTCGATCAATTGGTTTCTAAAATATATCCGAGTGAACTTAAATTGAATAAAACTTACACTCTTTTGATGTTATTATATCTTTTTTAGATTTAAACATTTTGATCATTAACAGTACTATAGTAACTAAAATCTACGATAAAAGAGATGATTTGCTAGGGCGTGCAGGTTCCATGATAACCGCCGTATGAACACATCTGCGGATGTTTCTAAATTCACAATTTTACTATTTCATGTTTAAATGTTGAATTCTGCTTAAGCCGGTGCTAGGGAGCGTGGACGGTAACTTGCACTTTCGAGTACCGTCCATGAACAGGCTCAATCAAACCGAGCCTGCAACATTTTCAAAATTGCCGTGTTGGGCTCTCTTTAGGGATTCTGTATCTATCTATTTGATGATTTTAATGAACGCAATTTATTAATTACTAACAAACTTCTTAAACAAGGTTATCGATATCATTAATTGCGTAAATATTTTACAAAGTTTTACCATCGTAATTCAGACTTAGTTTTAAAATTTAATTCTTATTTAAAAACATTTTTACGACTAGATATTATATATAATTAGCAAGCCTGACTTCTTTGTACTTTGGTAATGGTCATTAGGCAGTAACTTTTTCTACATATTTACATAATTTTGTATGTGGTTTATTTATTTCGTCTAATGTAACCATGACCATTGTTAGAATTTCACTTGGCGGGGATTAATAATTTTACATACATTTTCGTGTCATTCAAGAACATATTGGGGCTAAGAGTGAGGTTTGGCGCGCCTAAAAAAGATAAATACAGAATCCCTAAAGAAAGCCCAACACGACAAAATTGAAAATGTTGCAGGCTCGGTTTGATTGAGCCTGTTCATGGACGATACTGGAAAGTGCAAGTTACCGTACACGCCCCCCTAGCAAAAACCGGTTTAAACTCCCCAGTGGTTTAACTTCCACTGACCGTTCCAAGGTGGTACCCCTTTGTGTTCCTTCACGTGATTTTCTTGTCTGTATTGTTACTGGATGTTTACATGTTTTGTGATGTCTGTCTTGTTGGATTGTCGTTGACGGTAGGTATTTTCTCTTTCCATCTCCCCCTCCCCTCCCTTCCATTTTTAACCCCCACACCTTTTCACCCGTACAGCCGCCCTTTTCCCTTTAATTCCCTTATGGGCCTGTTTTTGTTTATATTATTTTACATTACATGTCCCGCTCCTTTCGCCCTTGTGTTCACTCCAGGTACTTGTTTGGTGCCTTCTGGGTGTCCTGCTTGGATGTGTCCGGGGGCGGCATCCTGTGAACGTTGCCTTTGCCTTGTTGATCTTTATTCTTGTTATTCTATGGAGATGTGGTTTACAAACTTCATAAGATCATGGGTCATAGTAATTTTTCTGCCGTCTTCACTAAAATTATCAAACGGTTTATTAAAAGAGGTTATGGCCCAATTATTTTAAGGCATACCGCATGCTTGGTGTTCAACCCTTTTACAGTTGGACGCTACACTTTCCTCTTTTAATTACATCTGACGAACTAAGTGGGAGACTCTATTATGGACAGTTCTAAAAGCCCTTTAGGACTGAATTGTCTTAATGTTCGTCTTCTGTCTTCCTTCGTCGGGTCCTTGTAGGTGATTTTCTTGTTGCTCTGCCTTCCTTTAAGGCATCGAATACTTTGGTAATGGTCATTAGACTGTACCTTTTTCTACATATTTACATAAGTTTGTATGTGTTTTATTTATTTAGTCTAATGTAACCATGACTATTGTTAGAATTTCACTTGGCGGGGATTAATTTTATTTACACTTTCATGTCATAAGGAACATATTGGGGCTAAGAGTGAAGTTTGGCGCGCCTAAAACCGGTTTAAACTCCCCAGTGGTTTAACTTCCACTGACCGTTCCAAGGCGGTACCTCTCTGTGTTCCTTCACGTGTTTTTCTTGTCTGTATTGTTACTTGTTTTGAATGTTTACATGTTTTGTGATGTCTGTCTTGTTGGATTGTCGTTGACGGTAGGTATTTTCTCAACCCCCTCCCCACCTTTTCACCATTACATCCCTTATCCCTTTAATGCCCTTATGGGCCCGTTTTAGTTGATATTATTTCACATTACATGTCCTGCTCCTTACACCCTTATGTCCACTCCAGGTTCTGATGTTATTTTGTTGTGATTAATGCTTCCGAGGGATCACTTTGTTTCCAGAATTTTGTTTAGTGCCTTCTGGGTGCCATGCTTGGTTGTGTCGGGGGCCGCGTCCTGTGTACGTTGCCTTTGCCTTGTTTATCTTTATTCTTTTTTTTTTTAGTAGAGATTTTCTCGAAATGATGCGCTTTCGCATTTCATAGTTAAATTGACTGAATTATTGTGTCACTTGTACACTATGAATATCGAATAGTGATGTTAGCTTACGGAACATCGGGGGTTCTACCCATGTGCCCGCTTGTGCCTGATGTAATGGAAAAAGGTCACATGAGGTTTTTCTCCACCAATGAAAAGTCGACATATGACGTATACTGTGTTGGAGAGGCACAGTAGCATGCCTTTGAGTTTTGAGAATTGAGTACCGCTCAAGCCGGTGCTGGGGGGCGTGAGGGATGTTGAACCTATTCATTATCCCTCATGTACAGACTCAATCAAACCGAGTCTGCAATTCTTATGTAATTTTGTTGTGATTAATGCTTTCGAGGGATCACTTTGTTTCCAGATTTTTGCATGATTTTCTTTGATTTTCAGTCTAGATATTATATTTGTTTGTTTGTTTGTTTGTTTCATTTTACGCCTTTTTCCAACAGTATTTCAGTCATATAGGCGGGTAGTTTCCTAACAATCGTTCCTGGAGAGTACTAGACTACCTTCCTCCGCGCTAAACTACTTACTGGATTAGAAGTCATCGACTCTAACCCCTCGACCACGGAGGCGGTCTAGATATTATATAATTATAATTATTATTTTTATGCCGTATCACCGGTGTTCATGTCGTGGTTGTCAAAAGTAAACTCTTACATTCAACTTAAACAATTGAAAAAGTGATTGAAAGGATTGTTTCTTTTTTATGTTTTTGCGAATATACAATACAATGTATTACTGGACCACCATGGACTCCACTGATTTTTTTTGCCATGATTGGACTGAAAATATTTTTCCAGAGAAATGTACCATTTAATCCAATCTTTGTGCAAAATTTCAGATCATTCGCGCACTTCGTTTTTCGAGAATAATTATTCAAATTGTAAACAAATGACCGAAATTGAAACGCGTTTAAACGCTTTTCACTCAAAATGGGGTAAGAAAATTTCTGTTTAAAGTGCCACAGCTTATTTATGTACTAAATTTAAATGTTATGTTTTTAGGCATTTAAACCTCAGTGGAGTGTTGTTGGTTTTAAGTTCTCCTGAACAAAACGTACTTTAATGTGAGTTTTTGTTTTGGTGGCAATTTGTATGTCGCCTGTCGTTCTGGACTTTTTCTGTCAACAACATATCTTTATTATCCACCTGATTGATTTTAACCAAACATCTTTAGTTAGATACGTAGGTAGGCCACGGGAGAAGCTTAATATAGTCTTTAAAGGTATTGTCCTCCCTTATAAACGCGATTTCTAGAGCTAAGGTATTTGACACAAGAACTTTTTAAGCAACCACATTTCCAACGACAAATAATATTAAAAACAGCAAATGCCTTTCAATAATCACCCAAAAACAGATTATCAATAGCAACCAGCTACATTTAAAATTACAGATTTTGTCAGTTGACCAAGAACATTCCATACAAAGTCTTCCTTGTCATCTAGGCAGGTGAGCTATGTAAGGCTAGCGTTGACCTCTTGTTTTAAATTAAATTAGCTATTATCTTATACACCAGTAAAATGTTCCAAAACCTCCGTTCAACTACGGCGGATAGGCAGAAAAAAGGAACAAACATTTAACATTTTGCCTGTCCTCGCAAATTGTAGTTCAATTCTTGTGGGTAAGGGTTGAGAAAACTCACAACATGAGGTGGAGGAAGGAGGCTTTGAACAAGGATATAAGCTTCACAAGAGATTTCATTTTCATGCAAAGCGTCCTATGAAACCTTAGATGATAAATCATTGAACTAAATACAAGGGAATTTTGAGAGGAGGCCAGGCGCTACATTTGAAGCGCACCACAATACAATCATAGTTTATGGTGACATTTTTAAATTACAGAATAGCTGCGCAATATTACGATCCATTGACAAATTAAGAAAGCTTGAGTCAGATAATTATCTCACTCCAAAGACAAAAATATGACACCTTATTTATTTTCTTATTATGAGTCATTTCAGGACTAATTATACAATGTATATTGACTTGATTAAGGGTGTAAAAAATAACCTTGAAACAGCTTAAGGTACGGCGCACATGTGTGACATGTGTGTGTTTTTATTTATCTCGTGCGCACGAGATGCTATGTCGTGGTCACGAGATATTTTGTCGTGGCCACGAGTTACTAAGTCGTGACCAAGAGATAATTTAATGGTGCACACGAGATACTATGTCGTGGCCACGAGTTGCGTAGTCGTAGCAACGAGTTAATTAAGTGGTGTGCGCGATATACTTGGTCGTGGCCACGAGTTACTTAGTCGTGGGAACGAGAAAACTAAGATGTGCGCATGAGATAATCAACCAATCAGATAACCCTATATATAAGTATATGAATGTTTTTTAATTTAGAAACAATTCTGTTTTAAGTGTTGCATGCACCATCATTAATCATAAAAATACTGAAGATATTCACTTTAACCTTGATACATGTCTAAAGATCATATAAGAAAGTCATCTTCCAAGGCCCATAAATCTGACATTAATTTTGACTAAGTTTTAGCTTTTTGTGAGGACGATTCTGTAATGGAATTGGTCATATATTGGTTTATGTAACCTAGAAAGATCATTGCACATGATCAGTAGATAAAACCTTATAATCTTGAGGTCACTTGATTAGGAAAATTCATATAAATAGTGTAATCTGATTGGTTATTTATCTCGGGCGCACGACTTAATAATCTCATGGCCACGACATAATATCTCGTGGCCACGGCATAGTATTTTGTGTCCACGACTTATTTCGTGGCAACGACTTAGTAACTTGTGGCCACGACATAATATCTCGTTCCCACGGCTTATTATGAAAGATTAATTTGACAAATTTCATTTTAGCAATTGTTCCCTTTTTCCTTTTGATTTTATACTGCAATAATGTATATTCACGTGAAGTTTAAGAATGATATTAAGTAGATTATATTGTCTATGAAATATTGATGCGGTTATTCAGTTTTTTATACATCCAAACAATCAGTGAACAGGCTTTTATCTAAATTTTACAATCGGTTTCTATGGTTACTCTCACTCACCTGTCTTTGAGAAAACCTAGAAATTATCTGAAGTAATATCGATTTTTCCACCTTGTCTTGTTTATGTAAAAACTGATCTTTTATGGTAGTCCATTTAATCCAAATAGATAGATATATACTTGTATCTTTGCCAACGCTAATTCTATCTGAAATTTAGGAAGCTTCGTTTTACCTTTTGGAATATCGTATCTAAGAATGATTAAATATAAGAAGTCATGTTTTTGTAAATAACTGAAAACAACATTTAGCACAAATTAGCAATTGATATGCTTCATATTGCACGGAAACCATATAATCTTTATTATAATAAAATATAATAATTTTTACAACATAATTAATTCTATTAACTTAAAGTACGCTTTCAATATTGCCAATCATTAATATGAAAAGTTTGAACACGACCGTAAACCGACCTCTTTTGCTTTAAACTACGGTCTTTAAGTAAAATTCCGATAAAACAAATTTTGCATTTAAAGTTGTATTTAAGAGTCATTACTAGCGTGAGTCGTGAGTAAAAAGTTTTATATAGTTTGTATAACACAAATCCAGGGTTTGTAATAATAAACAAAGTTGTGAATCGTCTGCATTTGTAACAGAATCTTGGCTCATATTTTTTATTTTACCTGTCTTCAATTATATGTCCGTCATTAACCATCTTTGAAGATAAGTACCACGTTTTGACGAAAAACAATCCTGTTCTTCGATATTTTATTATCGAAAATTGTTAAACTACCACTCGGACAACCAGTCTCATGATCATTTCCCTTACCGCTCATTCAAAAATCAATTAGGATAACGTCAAGTGAAGCCGGTATGGTAGACCAACCGACGAGATATGACTAAAAATATGTTATACCCCCCCCCCACCAAACAAAAAGATAAACAAACAAAAAGCATTCCACCTTTGGTCATCACATTCTCGTGCGACAGTTTTGCCAACAATCAAACAGCAATAAAATTTTATACGAAATAAACAGTATTTCATATCTTAAAATACATTGATATAACAATGATATTGATATCATAAGAACTTATTCTTCCTGTGTGATTAAAACGAATAACAAACATTATGCTCGTAAATTACGATACCTGTTTACTCTGAAGATCAGATAATTTTCTCGTCATTAAATGATTTGAATAATATATATCATTCTTGTCTATCACAAAGTCGGATTATAATGTGTCAGTAATTCCGTAATTGGAAAATCAATATATTACCAAACGTCCCTGTGTTAGATATTTACTCTTTTAATGTACGTATATATCTAACCTCAAAGCATGTAAACCTTCCTGAGTTGCGTAATTGATTTATTGAACATAAAATTAGTAAAATTTTAATATTTATTGAACATAAAATTGGTAACTAAATACATTCAATAAATAATAAAACAAAGCAAAAAATAACATTAAAACAAACAAAGTAAGAGAGATATTCTTAATGCGTAAGAACAATTTTATTGTCGAATACAACTTAAAAAATCTCCCGCTGTTTGATTGATTCGAGCTCAAGACGGGCGGGCGGGCGTCAACTTTTGGTTTCCGCTCAATAACTTAAGTTTGCTTTGGCCTATTGACACCAAACTTGGTGTATGGATAGGTTATATCAAGAGGCAGCTTGGGATTGCTACCCAGGTGTCTGTGATCAAGGTCAAGGTCACTGTTACTATAAATAGAAATTCAGTTTCCGCTCAATAACTTGAGTTTGCTTTGGCCTATTCACACCAAACTTGGTGTATGGACAGCTTATATCAAGAGGCAGATTGGGATTGGTACCCAGGTGTCTTTGATCAAGGTCAAGGTCACTGTTTCTAAAAATAGAAATTCAGTTTCCGCTCAATAACTTGAGTTTGCTTTGGCCTATTCAAACCAAACTTGGTGTATGGATAGCTTATATCAAGAGGCAGCTTGGGATTGGTACCCAGGTGTCTGTGATCAAGGTCACTGTTACTAAAAATAGAAATTCAGTTTCCGCTCAATAACTTGAGTTTGCTTTGGCCTATTGACACCAAACTTGGTGTATGGATAGCTTATATCAAGCATCGTCGGATACCCACGGCCGAACCATTAACATTCATCAGCCGTGGGATTTTTTGCCGATATTCAGTTTATTAGAGATGTGTCAAAGGCAGCTATTTCATTGGCTGCCTCACGATTTCATGAGGCGATTAAAACCAATCAAAATGCTCGTTCTGTACGACGTTCGGTATTACAGACAATATTGCGACAACCATAGACGACGTGAAAAGTTCAACATCGAAAAATTAAATGATTTCCAGCAAGAAAGTATAGATAATTTACCTTAACAGCGTGATGTTTTCCTTTCTGATTAATATCTGCTTGCAGAAGAACTGATTTGGCGATATTTTTTGCCATTGATTTTAGCAAGACACGTACAACAGTTTTAAACGTGGGCGCTGCCATTTTGTTTCTTATTGTTTTTTACCTCCGCTGTTGAAGAATATAGATTTGTTAAACGCGATGTCATTGGTAGATATTTTACGCACCTGTTGCTGTATATCGACGCAAATCGATTCATTTTACCCACGGTTGATTGCATGTTATGTGACATGTTTATCAATCGTGGGTATCCGACGATGATCAAGAGGCAGCTTGGGATTGCTACCCAGGTGTCTGTGATCTAGGTCAAGGTCACTGTTACTAAAAATAGAAATTCAGTTTCCCCTCAATAACTTGAGATTGCTTTGGCCTATTGACACCAAACTTGGTGTATGGATAGGTTATATCAAGAGGCAGCTTGGGATTGCTACCCAGGTGTCTGTGATCTAGGTCAAGGTCACTGTTACTATAAATAGAAATTCAGTTTCCGCTCAATAACTTGAGTTTGTTTTGGCCTATTCACACCAAACTTGGTGTATGGACAGCTTATATCAAGAGGCAGCTTGGGATTGGTACCCAGGTGTCTGTGATCAAGGTCAAGGTCACTGTTACTAAAAATAGAAATTCAGTTTCCGCTCAATAACTTGAGTTTGCTTTGGCCTATTCACACCAAACTTGGTGTATGGATAGCTTATATCAAGGGGCAGCTTGGGATTGGTACCCAAGTGTCTGTGATCAAGGTCAAGGTCACTGTTACTAAAAAAAGAAATTCAGTTTCCGCTCAATAACTTGAGTTTGCTTTGGCCTATTGACACCAAAATTGGTGTATGGATAGCTTATATCAAGAGGCAGCTTGGGATTGCTACCCAGGTGTCTGTGATCTAGGTCAAGGTCACTGCTACTAAAAATAGAAATTCAGTTTCCGCTCAAAAACTTGAGATTGCTTTGGCCTATTGACACCAAACTTGGTGTATGGATAGGTTATATCAAGAGGCAGCTTGGGATTGCTACCCAGGTGTCTGTGATCTAGGTCAAGGTCACTGTTACCTTAAATAGAAATTCAGTTTCTGCTCAATAACTTGAGATTGCTTTGCCCTATTGACACCAAACTTGATGAATGGGTAGCTTATATCAAGAGGCAGCTTGGGATTGCTACCCAGGTGTCTGTATCAAGGTCAAGGTCACTGTTTACTAAAAATAGAAATTCAGTTTCTGCTCAATAGCTTGAGATTGCTTTGCCCTATTGACACCAAACTTGATGAATGGGTAGCTTATATCAAGAGGCAGCTTGGGATTGCTACCCAGGTGTCTGTGATCAAGGTTAATGCATTTAGTTTTCATGTTATAACTTGAGTTTGCTTTGACCTTTTGACACTGAACTTGCTGAGTGGCAGCTGTGGATTGCCACTTAGATATCTGGGTACAAGGTCAAGGTAATTTGCTTACAAAAGAATTTTCAGTATCTACTCAATAACTTCAGTGCACTTTGACCTATTGATTGTTGTCACATCAAAACTTGGTCGTTGAAAACCTGGTTTTCGTCGCATTGCGGCGCTTCTTGTTAATGATCTTAATGTTAGTAATATAGTCAAAATAGTAGATGAAGTCGCCAAACAAGGAACTTTTAAAAATATTGCAGATTCGGGTTGATCGCTCATGTTAATAGACAGCAGGGGTAAATACAACCTACCAAACCATCTATGTAAGCAGAACTGAATATCTAAACATAAACAAATAGAAATGGTGCTTCCTTTAAAAATATCTTCAATCGTGTCATATAAAAATTGAGATATTTTATGCTGTGATTAAATTAAATAAAATCTGATGGGATACAAATAGCGCATCGTTATTAATTTAATAATGTCATATGTATTTTGCTCTTGGCCTTTTTACCAATGCAATTAACTTTTTATTATGAAAATGATAAAGTTTATTTACTCACATTTTCATTAAGCTAAAAGCCCTTAGAGAACGAAAAAATACAAAGTATAATATTATGTCGACAAACAGTCATGTGTTACAAAACATATCAAACAACATTAAATATTACAATGTTTGCTAAGAAGTTCACTTATATTTCAAAAAATTATAAATAAGTATACAGTATATAAAAAAACAGTATACTTTTATATATCAAGCACAATAGCTATATATACACAGTAAGATAATTAAAGCTATACAAAATATTTGTTTGATTGTACACGAAATCAAATAGAGGATGCAGCACTAAAGTTAGTCCTTTACATCTGGCCAACTGCAACAAAAAATATGAAGAAAACAAAGATAATTATTTAGATATGTACAAAGTTTTATTTTCTCAAGCAAATTGTGATATTTATGGTAATAGATATCTATTAGGCTTTATAAAAGTAAATGTCACCGCTACAAATACTACAATCTGCAATGAGTGGAGTGAAAAAAAACAGACTTTATTTTCTAGATACAGGGATGTATCAAGACATTTGTTACATGTACGTGTTAATTATTAACAGAAGCAATCTTAAAAAAAAGCAATTTAGAAAATAAAATCAATAAGGATTTGTGTTTTCCTTTTATTCATGAGTATTAAGCATGCGATGATAATGTTAAAGCATTGTCGTGTTATTAAATGTTATAATAAAGCAGGAGTACAAATGATGTTATAGGGAGTTTACTAAATAGCAATGTGAATAACTAATATCTTAAAATATATGAGGTTAAATTTAAAATTGGTAAAAAATGCATTCAATGAATTTAACAAAAAACGGAAAACAGTTCTTAAAAGAAACCAAAGTAGGAAAGATATTCATAGCTTAAGAACATTTTTGTCTTCTACAAAAAAGTAAAATACTTTTTTTAAACATGGCGATGTTTGTTGGATTCGAACTCAAGAACATCGGTTTACAAACCAAAAAAAAACACAATGAATTTGGCCACTGAGGTTTTATAACACATTTGTCTTATAGAAATTGAAGTAAGTGTGCATTCGTACGTAAGAATAACACTACATTTTACAAAGAACTTAATAAAGTGTAACAAAGACTTCTTAGTTTTACTAGTGGAGGAAGACCTCAGGTGCCTGGTTGTGAATTATTTCAATACTAGCTGGAAAATGAGTAAATCTGCGCTAACCGAATAGCTTCCCATGGCGGAATTTGAAATTATGAATTCTGGAAATTGTCGTAAACAATGGTACTCTTAAACTTCATTGACTTGCAGTTGAGTAGGCAGCATAAAAAATCTTGTAAGAATTTCGGATATTTTAATGCAATGAACAAACTTTATATACGTTCAAGTGACAATCAAGAATACACGTAAAAAGGTTCATTCAAAAAAAAGAGAGAAAATAATTCTAAAAAATGCTGTCGATGTTTATAGAACACTGTTTATTTTCAGATACACTTTACTGAATAATTAGAGAAAGTGTACTTGAATTAAACATTAATATCGAGGGTCTGAGAACACGATACACGGAAGTGAAAACACTTATTGTTAATGATCTTAAAATTAGTAACAAAGTCAAAATGGTAAACTTCAAGGTCGCCGAACAAGGGGCAATTGAAATATTGCAGATTCGGTTTGATCGCTCATGTTTATAAACAGCAGGGGGTAAATGCAACCAGCCGTAGCATCTACGTAAGCTGAACTGAATATCTTAATATAAAAAAATGGTGAAGAAATATCTTCAATTGTGTCATATAAAAATTGAGATCTTTTATGCTGTGACTAATTTAAATAAAATCTGATGGAATACAAATGGTGCTTCGTTGTAATAATGACATATGTATTTTGCCCTTGGCTTTGTTTACCAATGCAATTAACTTTCGATTATAAAAATGATAAAGTTTATTTACTCACATTTCATTAAGCTAAAAGCCCCTAGAGAACAATACAATTAAAGTATAATATTATGACAAACAGTGATATGTAACAAGACATCGAAAGCATTAAATATGCCCATGTATGTATATAACAAGAGTGTTCAGAAGTTTAGAAGTTCACACACATTTCAAATGATTGTATTATAAATGACATTAACAATATATATAATACAGTATGTTTTTACTATATCAACCAAAATAGCTACATGCGTATATGTATTATTAACTACATGCGTATAAGTATTATTAACAGACAAATACTCAAATCGCTGCTTAACTTAAATATGTTGTACACTGTATCAAAAAGAAGATGTTAAAAGCTTTACAATGACATCAATTATAAACAAACGATCTTATCTTATTGTTGGTTTTCATTATTTTACAGGTCTATGAAAATATATTTATCTTGTCTTCTTACGTATTTTGACGGACAACCCCTCACTTTTTTCGTAAGTTTAAAAAGGGAGTTATTCTTACTGTTAATACAAATGAACCACGTGACAAAGAAATTTGTACTGTTACAGGGTAACGCATCGGGTAACAGTATTTTACTCGGGATTTGTAAAGTGGACCAATATTTCTTTTCAAGAATATTAAATAAGAAGTGCCATGTTACTGAAATGTCTAGACAAATAAATCTATGAAATGATGATATCCTTACTGTTATAACCTGACAAAACCTAATTACTATCGTTTTCTTCATATGTTGGAAATCATAAATTTGAAATGCTACTTTAAATAGTGAGTCAACTGTAAGACATCTTACGACATCTTACGAAATTCGTGACATTTGTTTATTTGTCACCGCTTTAAATAGATTAATACTAATACTATAGTCTAGAACGAGCGGTAATACAGACATTTCTCATACAGGGATCTAGAATGAGTGATTTTTTTAAATACATGGATGTATTTAGGTATTTGTTACCTGTACTTGTTGATTATTAATAGAAGCAATCTAAAAGAAGCAACTCGATAAAGTTTTATGTTTTCCTTTCTTTCTAGAGTATGCATAAGTATTAAGCATGCGTTTAAATGTTTAAGCATTTTGTTTGTTTTTGGATTTTTTTTGTCTTTTTATGTCGGGTTATTGAATGTCATAATAAGGCAGGGGGAAATGAAATAATAAGGAGTTTAAAATTAGCTATCAATTATAGGTGAATATCTAATATCTTAACATACATGTATAATGATTTCTGTGACTAAATACCGTGTGTGTGACTCGTGATTATCAATGACAGCTTGGCAGCACCTTATAATACTCTCTATTAGGGTTCGGATCGTTCTAACGGGTATGGCTGCCAATTCTAGCACCAACCTGGCTTCAAGCTCCTGAATGGTTCTAGGTTGCTGCTGACGAGCTGAAATTCTTACCTGCATCTCATTCCACATGTGATTTGATTTAAGTCAGGTGATCGAGTTAGCGAGTCCATGCGCTCATTAGACTCCCTCTCTAGGTGGTCCTGGACCACCCTGACACTATCGGGTGCGAGCATTATTGTCAAAGAGAGGTAACTGACTGCCGACTGCTCCAGCATACAACCTAACTTGGTTCTCCTAGATGTCGTCTATGTATCGCTTCATGTATACCATGTATATTTATACCCTATGTTATATGTATGCCTCCCCACACCATAACTGATCCACCACCGTAGCGGTCTTCCTCAGCAATATTTGTAGCCTGAAACCGTTCACTTCGTCTTGTCCAGACTCAAGCACGTCTATCTGTGAAGTCTAGGCAGAACATGGACTCATCAGTGAACAGAACGTGTCTCAAGTGTTGCATGATCCACCGTGTATGCTTTATGGTCCATTCGGAACGGGCCTGGTTATGTCGACGCGTCAAAATGATACGTATGCAAGGTCATCCCGACCGCAAATTACCTTCGTGCAGCCTTCTACGTACCGTCTGCTTGGAAACACGGACCCCGAAGCATTAGCAAGGTCATTACGAAGAGAAGTTGCTGTCGAAAACCTTGCACGGCATGCCGGAACGACCAAAACCCGATCCTGAGCTGGTGTTGTGAACCTTTGTCGACCTCAAGCATGCCTCCTGGAGGAAGTATCATGTAGCCGATATCTCCTAGGCTCTGGTGATGACAGTGTAGTGTGTACCAAGCGTCGCACCAACCTGGCGGAGGGTGGACCTCTGCTTCACCATCCTTACAGCCCTCCATAACTCTGCTTCACTCAAATACCACCTAATGTTAGCATTCGCCATATCAAAGTGACAGATGTAAGAAATGTAAGCAACTAAATGACAATTAGCCGGTTATGTTGCCGTATAACAAAAGAAATGTGATTATTCACCCTATCAAAATATCAATATATTGGGGCGCATGCTTTCTACGATACCTAGACGGATTGTAATGGATTAGTCAACACGGATATATGTCAGATGACTATCAAGAAACATTGCTGAATCAGAATTTTCACATATTTGAAAGAAATATGTTTTATACTTGTAATAATATAGAAATTAACTTGTGGTGCTTAGCAAAAATTTAGTAGTTTATAAATGTGCTGTTGAGAACATGCGTTTATTTCAAAATTTAATATGCAATTGTTTGTATTGGTAATTCTTAATATAATCAGAAATGTTATAAAGCTTTTCTGAATTGTAAATTAGTTTGGAATCTCAGCTCAAATATGTGTCTCGATGATAGATTTATTGGACGTGTGCATAATTTTTTAAAAAAATAGTCTTTTGTCAATTTTAAGTCCATTAAACGCCACCTATTAAAGTAAAGTTAATGTTGTGTCCGTTCTAGTTCTTTGATTGAAACTTTTTATAAACTTTGTACACATTCTTATAATCCTTTTACGGCATTTTTATAGACTTATAACATATCTCCATATTTGTTTACCTTTAAAGAATCTATGAAATGCAGACTGAATTTCGTTCTCCTCTAAAGAATTTTCAAAGGTTTTATTGTTTCAAAAAAGGTACACGAATAATGAAATTACCATCATTATCTTCACTTTTAAGATCTTTATCTTATCTATCAGTTTTTGTTGCACGAAATATCCTTTGACAGTGATACTTGATGGCTTCTTCAATGTCTAATGGGTTATCTTTCATGACAATGTTGTTATCAGTTATAATGTTTCGAAAAAAGTTTTCCTTTTTTATTCGCAATGTATTTTATATATTATAACTTCATTTTAGCATGTTCATAGATGACTCTGTATCGACCTTAGATGTCCTTGTAAGTCTGAGACGTCGCTCTACAAAATATGCAAACTTAATTTTTAAATGGTTGTGTGAGTTCGTTTAGTATTACTGTTAAATAGCAAGCATTTTTGATATTTTTATTGTAATCAGCAGCCCGTAGAGCACGTATACCATATGGTTATCAAAACTTTTTCATTGTAAAACTTATTAAAATATTGATTCCATATCGCCGTCGACAGCACATTATTTCAGTGTTTCCAATTATATGCCTTTTGTCTTCATATATAAAATCTTAAGCACTAAAACATTTTTTCTTGCTTTCGAACAGATTCACAGTAACTAGTGCTATCCCACATGGGGATAAATATTTCACTTATCAAGCACTTTTGGAATTGCTGCGTATGCTATCTTTATGATATCATGATGTAAGTAGTTCGGTTACACTCTTTAACTTTGGTTAGCTGTTATTTTATACTGTATTTTTATATCATCGAGGAAGTTTGAATTTCAAACATCTGTCTGATGTATTTGCATGCAAATAATATATAAAACTACAGGTATTCTTTTTTTAACAAGTAATCAAATGCAGGAATCATCAACTCTTCATATAAATGGAGAAAAATGTTATCAAGTTAGACACATTAATGTCATATATTTTAATTAATGACGGAAATTTTCCCGAACAATTAAAAGGACTTATTATAAAAGAAGTATAATAAACATTTTACTACAAATGATCATCCGTTTCCATGATTACTGTAATTCCACGAATAGGACACCATACAAAACCAACATTATTTTCAGTCTTCATTCAATATACACACAAAATTGTAAACAAACAAAAACTGTACGAATCGCATTCTGAGCTATCCGACAGCTTACACATTTAATCCCCGTAATTAGTGAACAGTTCTGAACCGTGACAATTTAATACATACAGCCAAAAATTAAACGCATGAAGTTTTATGTAAGGAAAATGCAAATTAAATTGCACAAGTTGTGGTGTCTCATAACAAGAGCTGCATTTCACTGGATCAGTTTGATAGCAAGAAAGTATGTTTCTTCATAATTTACAGAAATTTATATTTGACTTTCTATTTAGACGTTAAACGAATATGGTAATTTCATATTATAACTTTAAAAATTATATACTTGTAACTGATATGAGTTTTACGTGCACATTTTGTGGAATTATAATTCAATTAGTTCATGTGTTTCTTCGTTCACTGATTGGTTGGCATATACCAATAATACTATAACATTATTCGCCTATGTAAGATACATTACATTAATTGATATGATTTTCATGTTTTTCTTTAATAATAAAATGTGCAAGCATACACAGATATCTTCCTTCAAGTACTGTAATATATAGGTATTGAAACAAAAAAGTTTGTTGTAAATTCAAAACAGTGCCACAAAGTCTATGATAAAATTCAAATTTTGTTTAATATAAGACAACTTTTAACAATGCTTGCAACATTTGAACTTAATTTGAACATCATTGTTTCAGTTAGTATATACATTGATGGTATTTCTATGGTCTTCTTATATTTATAGAACATTGATTTTTTTCAGATAGATACAACAGGTCAAACATGAGTACACCTGTTCCAATCATAGATCTGAGCAAAATTGGTCTACAGAGGAAGCTCATTGAAATAGACAGACATGACCTTGAAACTGTAGCAGACCAACTTAAAAATAGTTTATGTAAATTTGGAGCGTGTTATTGCACAAACCATGGCATTGAGTATGAAGAAAAATACGTGAAAAGCTTTGAAAAATTCTACAAACAACCACTTGAAGTTAAGACACAACATCTTCGCGGAACGCGGCGTGATTTTGGTTATTCACCAATAGGGCAGGAAAAAGTTAACCTTGAGAGACCTGGAGACCTAAAAGAGTGTTTCAATTACCAGCCGGCAGACGATCCGAATGATTGGAAGAACAACGACTTTCCGTCTGCGTGTAGAGAAATGTTTAATGACTGTGTGATACTAGGATACCGTGTGCTTGATGCACTTTCCATAGCGCTTGGTCAAAACCAAACATTTCTAAGAGAAGGGCACAGAAAGATTGGTACACTTGAAAACCCTACAACGTTAAGAACGATATACTATCCTCCAATCACGACAATAGATTTAGGACTTAATCAATTTCGTTTTGGTGAGCATTCAGATTACGGAACAATATCATTTCTGTTTCAAGATGACGCCGGCGGACTGGAGATCAATGTCAAAGATAAAGGCTTTGTACAGGCAATACCAGTTCCACGGACCTTTCTCTTAATTACGGCTGATTTACTACAGCGTTGGACTGAAGACAGTGTCCCTGCTGTGGTACATAGGGTGCTGATTCCAGAAGAAGAACAAAAGAAAAGGAAGCCTCGGCAATCGTCTGTCTTCTTTATAGTACCAGATCATGATTTCTTGGTGAGGCCTATGTATGGATCAACGAAGTATAAACCAATCACGTGCTTGGAATATTTACAACCGAAAATGGAGGCCCTCGCAGGCGTTAAATACTAGGAATGCTTATTGCTCAACTGTATTTAAATTGAAAGAAATAGTTACCAAATTTAAGACCGCCTTGTAAACTATTAGATAATAGAGTTGTTTTTTTGTATAATATTATTAAATCAAAATGGCCACGCTTGTAATCCAGATACATCAAGATGCATTAATACCTTTTTCAATCATTTTACTTATAAAATACCAACGTATGAACCATTGCACAGATATATTGCATTACTTATGCTCATTTAAAAATGATTTCGACGTAAAATTATTTTGATTTTTGCTGTTATTCACATAAACGAAGTTGTTAGTACAGAAATATCATTTCAATCGGAAGATAAGCATGCATGATAACTGCTATTATCTATAAAGATAGACTAATCCATGATAGTCCATGTTATGATAATGAGGCAAATTTACCGAATATATCGTGCTTTTTGCTTATGTTGACTAAGATGACAAAATGCACATTGTAGCAGAGTTATTTCGGTTTTGGTTTGTAAATAGACAGATTGTTTGGGTTTATGTATCGGAGATATCGGTTGTTAAATCGACATTAAGACTTCAGGACTAATAGTGAAGTTTAATCATCATTATGGAAGAATTTTGTGTATAACAATCAACTAAACATTGTTTAAATACATACATGAATTACTAAATATTAAGTAACATAATTTTCTATATAGTTACATGAAAAATCGGGGTTGTTATACAAATTTACTACATGAACGCTCTATGTTTTGAAATTATTACGGTTTATGTAAGTAAACATATATTTTTCTAGATTATAGAGATATAAAGATATTTCTCTCTTAATTCGATTTCTTTATGCTCTTCCATTATTATTGTGGCGGCTATTTGTATATAGACTTTTTTGTTCGTTTAATGTATACACTCTATATGTCGGGATTATTGTTGCTATTATCTTCTTTAATACTTATTTATACTTATACACTCTATAAACAGGAATGAAATAAATGATATTTGCAACATATGGTCGTTCATGTATATTCACTTATTCCATGATGTCCAACAGTCATATGAAAGTCCATAATGGTCATCTTATAAAATTTTCATCCGTGTAGGTATAAATTTATTTTTATTTTTTTTTATTTTATTTTTTTTGATACAATGACAATTTTGGACAAATCTCAGTACAACTTACCGTTGGTTTGTGTGACCTAACGAGAGTAGTTTTTAATGATTGTTTTTAATACTATAATCAAAATGGCAAGTTTTTTGCTTTTTGTCCGTGTTTTGCTCTACAAGGAGGAATAAGAAAAAAGTATTACAAACATGCCCAGATAGTCATGTAAATTCATATAACGTCATTTTTTCAGAGATATCGCGATGCAAATTTGTCAACAGTTAAAAGATATTCAGAATGACAATAAAACACGTACGAGTCGTGTCACGACAAAACCAACATAATGGGTTTGCGACCAGCATGGATCCAGACCAGCCTGTGCATCCGCGCAGTCTGATCAGGATCCATGCTGTTCGCTATCAATTTCTTTACTTGTTATGGGGTCTGTAAGCGAACAGCATGGATCTTGATCAGACTGCGCGGAAGCGCAGGCTGGTCTGGATCCATGCTGGTCGCAAACCCATTATGTTGGTTTTGTCGTGACACGGCTCATATAAATATTCAAAACCAAATAAATGCGAATCTGGATTAAAATTTTCATATATAAGGCTTTTAAAACTACGTATTATATTTCCAATATTTTGTTTATGTCTATCGTATGTTCTTTTTCACTTTAATGTAAAATAATCTAACGACAACTCGCTCACACATATTTGAATGTTTTTGATGTACTTTTACCAAGGGCAGTTGAAATTAACTGCGCTGTGCATTTCATGTTCATGGTTATTTGCACGCACGCATTAAAATAAAGATACGAACATTGATAAATGATCTAGTCTTCACATGTTAAGGGAAAATTGGCAGTTTATATAACCCGAGTACATTAATCATATCAACGCATGTTTTAGTTTTTGTATTGTGATTATATTATGTAACTATCTAGAATCAAATATGAATACAAGAGCAGACAGAGGAGACAGCACGCTCGACTTTTTACACACTAGACGTAGTAAATTAAGACAAAACTATTACAAAATCAATAATAACAAGATATAAATATAGTTCTGTATCCATATCAAGAAAACACTCAAATGTTCAACTTTTTTGTACCACATAATAACATTGTACCACATAATAACATTGTACCACATAATAACATTGTACCACATAATAACAATGTGACCATGTCAGAGGTTTCTATATTCTAATGAAATAGACAATAAAGATAACCTAAAGTCATTTCTTTCAGTTTAAAAGCAAAACGAACATGAATATAACAACTTAAAGTACAAATTCAAAATTATAAGATCAAAGAGGAAATACCGCTTGAAATAAGGATGCTAGAGCTACGAATCTTGTCATAAATGATGTGAATTATGACAAAGAACATGTATCTTAAGTCTATCTTAAGTCTGAAGTAGATACCATTTATAATAACAAAAATAATTGTTTAATTTAATTATATAATTATATATATATAATATCAAATTCCGAATAAATGCCAAGTTCAAAATTGAGATAATTCTAGAAATATAAAAAACTAGACTAATAGATTTAATAATATATTATATAAGTGTTGCTAACAAACATATTTTGGAAGTTTGAATTTAATCCCTGAAGAAATAAAGAAACTTCTAACCCTAAGGGATGTTAAATCGGGAAATAATGACGCTAGAGTTATGAACATTGTCACATTATTTTAATATGGGAAATGATATCAAACTTAATCTTAGTGATTGAAGTAAATCCATTATGAAGTAAAGAATTTTGAGTAAAAAGTAACATTTTAAAGAAAAATTTCAAGGGGAGACATTACTGATAATATGGCTTCTAGAGTTATGGACTTTGTCACGTGGATCTGTTTGATGATAGAAAACATATATTTTAAAATCGTAGTGGAATCCTTTTGAAATAAAGAAGTAAGAGTGTTAATAACATTTTAAGAGAAAAATTCTAAAAAGTCTAATGTTATTAGAGTAACTGTTATGAAACTTGTCACGTGATAAGGAATATATATTTGAACTTTATGAAATAAAAACAGTTATAGTGAAAATATTTTACTGCACAAAAACACATCTACTGATTTTCTAAATTCTAAATTTCACTCTTTTCTTTTTTAAATGCGGGATTCTGTTTTTTGTTGTTTTTTTTTTTATATTTTTTCATTTACTATTTTTATCTGAAATCTGGACGCCGACATCGGGGTGAGTAGGATAGCTCTCCATCTTACTCGTATAGTCCATTTACTCGGAAAGTTAAACTGTTGCATTTCCTTTCAACTTAAATTGACGGACTGATTTCTTGTGTCACATGTACGTTATGAATATAAAATAGTGATGTTAGTCGGTGGTTCTATCCATGTCCAAGCTTGTGCCTGAAAAATGCACATAGATGCCCCTGAGGTCTTCCTCTACCAATGAAAAGTCGCCATAAGATGCGACGTAAAACCCAACCATAAATAGATCGGAAGAGAATTACATCAATCACATAACACTGTAAATATGTTTCTAGGATTTTAACTATTTTAACATTCATTAAAATTCAATGAAACGCATAATGAAAAGTATAGTATTGTATTACACATCCTATGAAAACATATGAATATTTAAAGGGAAAGCAATGCACAATGATAGAAGACTTGCTTAAGCTGTTAAGAAAATATATTTGAAAAATAGTTTTGTATTGATTTGAAATTAATTGATTTTTTAGAGAAAAAGTAGCATGCCTTTGTACGATTTTATTTGATTTCCAGGCTAAATATTATATAATTAATATTTTTTCTACCGTATCAGTGATGTTTGTGCCGTGTGGTGAAGATCAAATATTTACTCATACATACAATTAAAACAATTCAAAAAGTGATTTAAAGGATTGTCTAAGATACAATACAATGTATGACAGAACCACTATTAAGAATCGTTGCCTGATTTAAGTTTGCCTGAACAAACCGTACTTCAATGTGAGATTTTTGGGTGGCAGTTTGTATGTCGTCTGTTGTTCTGAACTATTTCTGTCAACAATATATAGAGGATATTCAAGTTTTGTCTATAAATACATGATTTATTTTCATCGAGTGGTATGAAAATAAATATTTCATGAGTGGCGGTAGCCACGAGTGAAATATGGTAATTTTCATGCCACAAGATGAAAATAAATCGTGTATTTATAGAAAAAACTTGAATTTTCTGTTTATTATATACATTTTTCTCTTTTTTGACATTAAAATTTGAAAGACTTTCCTTAAATTTTGTGTACTGGCAGAATTTAAAAGAAAGTAGTCCGGCAAGACACCAGTGAAAATACGGAAAATATGTTTCACTGCAGTGAAAAATAAATTTTTACAGTGAAAATACGGAAAATGTAAATATGCATTTTATTTCATCAATATTTCTCAATATTTCATTTGTAAGTATATAATAAATCCTCCTGATTCACCTGATTGATTTTAAGTTAACATAACATATTTAGTCAAATACATAGGTAGGCCAAATGAGGAGGTCGATATAGTCTTTGAAGGTACTTTTCTTCCAAACAAAACGCGATGTCTAGAGCTAAGAAATTTTGCACAATAACCTTTAAAGCAACCACTGACTTTTCCAACGACAAATAATATTTAAAGCAGCAAATGACTTTCCATAATAACCAATGACGTCTTTACCAAAAAAACAAATTTTCCATAGCAACCAGTCGGTTTTGTAATCTACAGTGTTTCAAATGCAGATTACAGTTGAATTTTGAATAGAAATAATATTAATTTCACGCTAAGTACATATGATACATATTGTTTTCATGTCAGCGAATTAAATTGAATTTTAAATATCTGTCCTATTTATGTGCATGCAAAGAATATAAACTAATCTGGTTTGTTTTTTCTTACAGCTAAACCCAATGAAGGAAGCAGCAACATTTTCTGTATATGGAGAAAAATGTGACAAAACGACATACGTGCTTTAATAAATCACGTCAATTTTCTCTATGAAATATACGTATTTGTTGAAATCCAACAATAACAACTTACTTATTATAAAAGAAGTATAGTAAACATTTTACCTCAGATGGTTATATCTTGTGTGTCCTTATCTTAAGATATTTGTACGTGCACATGTGTGAAATACGTTTCAAGGCTAAAGGTAATTCAGTGAATAGGACAATGTCACCATACATAACCAACATTATTTTCACTCAATATAAACGCAAACTTGTAAACACAGAAAAAAACAGTACGGATCGCATTTCATTTAATACATACAAACAAACATTAAATACATATAGTCTCATGTAACGAAAACTGCACATGTCGTGTTATCACATAACAAGAGCTGCATTTGACTGGATAAGTTGATACCAAGAAGGTAAGTTTATTCAGAAATTTATATTTGACTTTCTATTTAGACGTTAATCGTAATTGCATATTATAACTTCAATAATAATTAACTTCTCATTGATATGAGTGTAACGTGTACGTTTTCTGGAGTTATATTTCAATTATTTCATCTGTTTCTTCGTTTACTGATTGGTTTGCACACCGATAGTACGACATCATATTTTTATTTTAGATACAATACAATACTTGATCTGATATTTTGTCTTTAATAATAAAACGTGCAAACATTCAAATATGTCTGCCTTCAAATGCTGTAATCTTATTGTATGTTATAAGTATTGAAACAAATTATATATGTTGTAAATACAAAAAAGTGCCACAAAGTCTCTGATTTTATTCAAATTTCGCTTTATATAAGACAAATTTAAACAGAAAATGCAACATTGGAACCTAACTTTCAACAAGTTATGCATGTCATTGTGATAGAAAATGAATTCAGGGAGAAGCATTTTAATTGATGGTTATTCTATGGTCTTCCAATATTAATGGAATTTTGTTTTTGTTCCAGATAAATACAATAGGTCGAAAATGAGTACACCTTTTCCTATCATAGATTTGAGCAAAATAGGCCTACAAAAGAAGTGCAGTGAGATAGACAGACAGGCCCTTGAAACTGTAGCAGACCAACTTAAAAATAGTTTATGTAAGTTTGGAGCGTGTTATTGCACAAACCATGGCATTGAATATGAAGATAAATACGTTAAAAGATTTGAAAAATTCTACAAACAGCCACTTGATGTGAAGACACAACATCTTCGCGGAACGCGACGTGATTTTGGTTATTCACCAATAGGGCAGGAAAAAATAAACCTTGAGAGACCTGGAGACCTCAAAGAGTGTTTCAATTACCAGCCGGCAGACGATCCGAATGATTGGAAAAACAACGACTTTCCGTCTGCGTGTAGAGAAATGTTTAATGACTGTGAGATACTCGGATACCGTATGCTTGATGCACTTTCCATAGCACTTGGTCAAAACCAAACATTTCTAAGAGAAGGGCACAGGAAAATTGGTACACGTGAGAACCCTACAACGTTTAGAACGCTATACTACCCTCCAGTCACGACAACAAATTTAGAACCTAGCCGAATTCGTTTTGGTGAGCATTCAGATTACGGAACAATATCATTTGTGTTTCAAGATGACGTCGGCGGACTGGAGATCAATGTCAAAGATCAAGGCTTTGTACAGGCAATACCAATTCCGGGGACCCTTCTCTTAATTGCGGCTGATTTACTACAGCGTTGGACTGAAGACAAAGTCCCGGCTGTGGTACATAGGGTGCTGATTCCGGAAGACGAACACATGAAAACAAAACCTCGGCAATCGGCTGTGTTCTTTATATTACCAGATCATGATTTCGTTGTGAGTCCTATGTATGGATCAACTAAGTATAAACCAATCACGTGCTTGGAATATTTACAACCGAAAATGGAGGCCCTTGCAGACGTTAAATACTAGGAATGCTAATTATTGCTCAACTGTATTTGTATTGAAAGAAATAGTTACCAAATTTGAGAGCGCCTTGAAATATACTTGATAATACAGTTCATTTAATTTTTATAATATTATTAAATCAAAATTGCCAAGCTTGTAATCCAGATATGCATTTATACCTTTTACAATCATCTTACTTATCAAATACCAACATATGAACCATTGATATTGCACTGATATATTGCATTACTTGTGCTCAGTTAAAAAGTTATTTCGTCCTTAAATTAATTTGATTTTCGTTAATTGAAGCATTGCTGTTATTCACATAAACGAAGTTGTTAGTAAAGCCCTGTATACATATATACAGAAATATTTCAATCGGAAGATTAGCAAGTTAACTGCTGTAATCTATAAAGATAGGCTAATCCATAACTTATTATAATAAGGCAAATTTACCGGATATATCGTGCTTTCTGCTTATGTAGTTGCTTATGTAGACTAAGATAACAAAATGCTCATTGTAGCAGAGTTATTGTGGTTTGTGGTATGTAAATAGACAGATTGTTTGGGTTTATGTATCGGAAATATCGGTTTTTACATCGACATGTAGACTTCAGGACTAATAGTGAAGTTTTATTATCGTTATGGAAGAATTTTATATATGACAATCAACTAATCATTGTTCAAATATATGGATGAATTATTTAATCTTATTTAACATAAATGTTCAATATACATGAATAATCGCGGCTGTAATATGTATTTACTTTTATTTCAAAGCAACATGAACCCTCTATGTTTTGGAATTATCGCGGCTGATGTTTGTAAACAGACATTTTTTTTTCGAATGCAGATACAATGTAACCATATTCTCTCTTAATGCATTCTCTTCATGTACTTTCATAATTATTATGACTGCTATTTGTATAAAGACATTTTTCTCTTTTATATATAAACGCTCTATGTACCGGAATCATCGTTGCTAATATCTTCTTTAAAACATATCTACAGTATACTTGTACACTCTATAAACAGGAATGAAATAAATAGAATTTGCAACATATGGTCGTTCGACGTTCATGTATATTCACTTATTCCATGTTGTCCTACAGTCAAATGAAAGTCTATAATGGTCATCTTATTAAATTTTCATCCGTGTAGAATGTATATTCTCCTTTTTTTTTAGACAAATTTCAATACAACTAACCGTTGGTTTGTGTGACCTAACGAGAGTAGTTTTTAATATTTATTTTTATTACTTAAATAAAAATGGCATGTTTTGCTTTTTTGTCCGTGTTTTGTTTTACTAGGAGAAATAAGATGCGTATTACAAAAATGCCCAGCTAGTTATTTAAATTCATACAACGTCGTTTGTCAGAGATGCAAACTTGTCAACAGTTAAAAGATATTCAAAGGAACATCTGTTTCTTGACAATAAAACTCATATAAATATTTAATAGCAAATTAATGCGAACCGAGATTAAAATTATAATGTATAAGGCTTTTAAAACTAAATATCAGATTTCCAATATTTCGAGCTTTTCCTTCGTGTATCCTTTTTTACTTTTAAATTAATGTAAAATTATCTTACGACAACCCGCTCACACATATCTAAATGTATTTAATGTACTATGACCAAGGACATTTGAAATTCATTGCGCATTTCATGTTAATGATTATATGCACGTACGCGATAAATTTCTCAGCGATATGGCCAATGAGTGCTGTTTTAAACAGAATACCAAACTGAAGAATAACATTAAAAGTTCAAGGTTTAAACCTAGGTGTTAAAGTAAACACATTTTTATTCTGAATTATTTTGTGCCTGCAAACACCAATTGCAAAATTAAATAAGCTCCCCTCACATTCTTGTCACACAATTTTAAAGGGTAAATGTTGATACATTGAATTGCAAATCGAGTTTTGGGATATGATTTAAACAAAAGAAAAGGGAGCAATTGCTAAAATATTTTTTTTAATTTAGTCTTTAATGATTAGTCTTTAATCATGTATATTCACTAAAAGTCTTTTAGCATAGCTTATTACCTTGAATTTCAAATCAAACGAACACAACGAAGCACATTTTCTTTAAATATTAAGTAGAATGTTATACTGACTATGAAATATTGATGCGGTTATTTCAGTTCTTCAGCTTTTTATAGGTCCAAACAATCAGAGAACAGGCTTTTATCTTAACCTTACAATCGGTTTCTATGGTTACTGTTACTCACCTGCCTTTGAGAAAATCTAGAAATCATTTAATGTTATATCGACTTTTCCATTTGGTCTTTAATATGTTAAAACTGATCATTTATGGTAGTCCATTTGATATAAACTCGTCTCTTTCTCATACCTTATTCTACTTTAAATTAAGGAAGTCTTCGTTTAAATTGTATTATATATTTGAAAATGTTTATAAAGTCATGTTAACAGTTTTATCAATAACTAAGTATCTAAAAACATAACATTGAGCACATTAGCAATGGATATGCGTCATATTGCACGGAAACCATATATTAACTGTTTTAGAAGTACGTCAGTGACCTTAACCACTCCACCATAAAACATATATTCAGTTAGAGTGTCACCAGCTTGAGGTTGGGTTTAAGGCAGGTGCTTGACAACATTTTAAGATTTTTTTTATTATCTTACACATGTGAATGTAAGGTCAATCGTGAAGCCAATTTTTACAACATAATCGTTATTTTCACATAAGATATGTTTTCAATATTACCCTAAACTGATATCTATCAAAAGAGGAAATCATCTTCTTTCTGTTGTCTAGTAAAAAAGGCTTAAATACCCCCGATGGTTGTTGGATTCGAACTCAAGACCACCGGCTTACAAACAATAAAAATACAGCGCAATTGGTCAGGAATCGTTTCAATGACACTTTTGTCTTTATAGAAATTGAAGTAAGTGTGCATTCGTTCGTAACAATAATACTATATACTTATTTTACAGGAAACTTCAAAGTGTTACAAAAACAATTTAACTTAAGTAAAGTGACTTCTACTGGCGGAGGAAGCCCTCAGGCCCGTCTGTGAATTATTACAATACTAGTTAGAAAATGAGTAAATCTGCAAAACTTCCATGGGCTAACTAAATGGCTTCATCATATTTCATCCATGACGGAATTTAAAACTATGAATTGCGAAAATTGTCGTGAACTTTGGTATTCGTAAACTTCATTGAGAGTGGCAGTTCAGTAGACAACATGAAAAATCTTTTGATTATATTTTAGAATAATGCAATGGACAAATTTACAAGTAGCAATCAAGAATATACGTGGAAAAATAAAGAGAGAAAAAAATCTTAAATACTTAGTCAATGAATTTGTATTTCTCATAGCACTGTGTATTTTCAGATACACTTTTCTGAAAAGTTAGAATTACATTAATAGCTTGGGTCTAGAGACAAGATACATATTATGATGATCATAAAATTAGATAAATCAAAACCTCCATAAATTGGTAAAAAACTTGTAGGTCGCTAAACAAGGGTACGAAGGGGGGAATAATTAAATTTAATAATTGGTAATATCAAAGGAAAGTTACCTGCACAACCCCCCGTAAAAAAAAAGGGCGATCTTAAGATCAAGTTAATATTTTTAATAAAAACAAAAAAAAAAAATAACACACCAAAGGCACGGAAAAAATAGGAAGATTTTATTGAAAAAAACATTAAAATATTAAGATCTCTATTTGATTGAGATCATTGTTCGTGGACAGCAGGAAAAATTACAACAACCTATACTAGCATTGATGTAAGCAGAACTAGGTTTGAGAAATATCTTAAATTGTGTCATATAAAATTTGAGATGTTTATATGATGTGACTTAATTAGATAAACACTGATAGAATACAAATGGCGGGCCGTTATTGATGTAATAATGACATATGTATTTTGCCCTTGGCTTTTTATATCAATGCAATTAACTTTTGATTATGAAAATGATAAAGTTTATTTACTCACATATTTCATGAAGCTAAAAGCCCTTAGAGAGCAATACAAAGAATAATATTATGATGAGCATTGATATGTAAAAAATATTAAAAACATTAAATCTGCCCATGTTTAGAAGTTCAAACTCATTCCAAATGTGTGATTATATTATAAAGTACATTTAGAATATACATCTAATACAGTACACTTTCACTATATCAAGCAACATAGCTACATGAGTATATATATTAAGTAACAGAAAGATGCTCAAAACGCTGCAAAACTAAAATATGTTTAACTGTATACTGAATCAAAAAGAGGATGTAAAAGATTTACAATTACATCAATTATAAACGAATGATCCGATCTTTGTGTTGGTTTTCATTATTTTAAAGGTCTATGAATTTATATTTATTTTGTCTTCTTCAGTCTTTTAATGGACAATTCCTATTTATTACCCCTCACTTTTTTCGTAAGTTTAATTAGGAGTCATTCTTATTGTTAATACAAGTGAACCACGTGCACTGTTACAGAGTAACGCCTCGGGTAACAGTATTTTCCTCGGGGTGATATTTTTACTGTGACCCACAAAACAATTGGATATTTATTACTATCGATTCATGTATAACATCAATTTGTAAAGTGGAACAATATTTGTTTTCAAGAATATTAAATTAGAAGTGCCGCGTTTAATTAAATGTCTAGACAAATAAATCTATGAAACTTATAAATACCTGACAAAACCTGTAATTATTATCGTTTTCTACATACGTTGGAAATCATGAATTGGAAATGCTACTTTAAATACTGTGTCAACTATAATTCATCTTACGAAATTCGTGACATTTGTTTACTTTTTTATAGATCATGTCGAAAAAAAGGTTACTTTGATTTTAAAGAAGTTCATAATTTCATTAAATTAGGACAATTTTTATAAAAAAAATACGTATATATATTTATCTAGTACATGTATCTATGATATGATCATTCATTTTCTATAAGAAAGGCAGAATAAACATCGCCTTAAGGATGATCAATTTGTTATTGAAAATTAAATAATGTGACTTTTTCGAGCATTTTACATTTGTTAATGAATGTGTGACTTACATCTCACACTCATGCACATTTCTATAGTCAACACGTTGGTTGGTAATAATTATATCATAATGTTAACTGGATATGCATTTGATTGTTTATAACGAAGGGGAGCCCGGAGAAAAGAGAAAAACAAATTAAAATAAACCATAACAATCACAACAAACGCCCACACGAGACAAGAGGGGGTAGATTGGGCCCACCCCCCACCACCCCCCCGGGCGGCAATTCAAGTGTGATTAACAAATAAAGATAAAACAGAGGGGCCCGGGCTTTAATCCTCTTCTCATTTGACGTTGGTGGAGTAAGTTATTCTATCCAGTCGTGTATATTGACCACATGTCATATATATATGGGTATAGTAAATGAAATGATACTGACAATATTTACATAGAATCTCGTTTATATAAATGTGCAACTGCGTATTTGTTGAAAATAATGATACATATGAAAAGAGAACGATTAAATCATGCTGATAATACCTGATAGAAAGATATAAATCCATATACTTAAGAATGGAAAGACATCTGCCATATTTTTTCACAATAACACAAATGTAAATGACTATATGTATAAAATCAATGTAAGTGAAGCATATGTTTCTCACGTATAGTTATTGCCGATGACACATCACCTGCACGCCATACCTGTATTGTATTGGTAAAAGGAAATGCGTTTGTTTCGTACCATTATTGGCAAACAAGAATTGTTTTGTGTTGTAAATAAATGAATTAATGATGATTCAAAGAATTGTTTTTTTTCTCAAGCTTATAAGGATATTTATGGTAATAAATATCTATAAGGCTTGTATTAAAGTACATGAAAATGTCACCGCCTTAATAAGATTAATACTAATACTACAGTCTAGAATGAGTGATTTTTTAAATACATGGATGTATTTAGGTATTTGTTACCTGTACGTGTTGATTATTAATAGAAGCAGACTTAAAGAAGCAACTTAGAAATAAAATCGATGAAGTTTTATGTTTTCCTTTCTTTCTAGAGTATGCAAAAGTATTAAGAATGCGTTTAAATGCTTAAGCATTTTTTTTCGTTTTATGTCGTGTTATTGAATGACATTATAAGACAGGAGCACAAATGAAATAATAAGGAGTTTATAAATAGCTATCAGTTAAAGGTGAATATCTAATACAATGTATCTTAACAAATAATGATTTAATCAATAGCAGATTGGTTCAAATGTGACATCGAATAACATTTTTTCTGCGAGGCGATAATTTCGTCATTTTGCTGGAAAAACTATATCAACATGCGGTTTTAACTCTCGTCTATTAACGCTAAGTTAAAAAGGGACATAACTGCAAAAGTATTGTTTTCAGAATTATACCCCTTGTCATGATGAGCAAGTATGTCGATAACTCCTAAAATGTTTGAATAATAGGCAAAATTAAGGTTTTTGCACGTCTATTACCCTGAAAATAGCTCACCGGAGAGCTATTAAAGTATTTCCATTCATGTATATAGATCTTAAGCTATTATGAATGTAAAGGGCACCTAACGCTTATAATAAAATATGATATAAATGTGCTGTTGAGATATTGCGTTTATTTCAAATATGCAATTGTTTGTATTGGTAGTTCTTAATATCATCAGAAATGTTATAAAGCTTTTTTGAATAGTAAATCAGTTTGGAATCTCAGCTCAAAAATGTGTCTCGATGATAGATCTATTTTACGTGTGTATAATTTCTAAAATTAATAGTCTTTTGTCAATTTTAAGTCAATTAAACGCCACTTACTAAAGTATAGTTTATGTTGCGTCCCTTCTAGTACTTTGATTGAAACTTTGTTTAAGCTTTACAAACATTCTTATAATTTTTTAACAAAATTTTTATAGACGTATAACATATCCCCATATTTTTTTACTTTTAATGAATTTATGAAAGGAAGTCTGAGTTTCTTTTTCTAAAGATATTTTTTGTTTCAAGAAAGCTACACAATTAAATGAAGCAGACAAATATCATTAAATACCATTTTCATTATCCTCACTTTTAAGATCTTTATCTTAACTATTTCTTTCTGTTGCACGAAATACCCTTTGATACCCATTGATAGTGTTAACATAAGTATTTTCATTGGAAAACTAATCGAAATATTAATTCCATTTTGCCGTCGACTGCACATTGTTTCAACCAAATTTTTCTGTTTCCAGTTATAGTATTATTTTCTTCATATATAAAGACTTAAGCACTTAAACATGTTTTTACTTGCTTTGGAACAGATTCACAGTAACTGGTGCTTTCTCACATGAGGGTAAATTTGAATCATAATGGAATTGTTGCTTATACTCTCTGTATGATAACGTGGTGTTAATCGTTCGATTACACTTTTGAACTAGGTTAGCTGTTATTTGTAATCCATATTCTTTTGGACGGTAACTAAGTTTATCTGAATATGGTATAACTTTAAATCTGTTTAATGATCTTTATTTAATGTTTGACTTTTTTAAGACTTTTGTTCTTTTATCATTTGACAATTTGTTTTCTAGTCTATGCACTTATATTTACACTTGATTGCACTTATAAGACTATGTTCTTTTTTCAATTATACAGTGATGTCTCTGATTGCTATTGGTGTCATTTACTTATAAACGTAAAGCAAAAAGGGTATAATAACATAAAGGTTGTGTGTTTGAAAATTTGTAAAATTTCTTTTTCTAGCTGAGATTCAATTGAGTACTAAATAAAACCTCAATCATTCTTCTGAACAAGTTATTATGTCATGATTGTATGGAGAAGGTACTTTAATCTTATTAAGCATTACTGTTGGGTGACAATGCAGTTAAATCTCTATTTGCTGATTGTCAATAACGTTAAGGTAACTACAATAAATGACTGTAAATTTTAATAATTCAACTTGTGAGAAAAAAGTAAACAAAATCCTGTGACAAACTCTATTGTTTTCAAGTAAATGTCATTTTTTTTCTGTAAGCTGCATTCAAAATCATTACAGATATATTATACTTGCTGATAAAATAATTCATAAGCTTGATCCAAATTTCAATTTTTATGAGAGCTTCTAAAATGTCTTATTCTTTGAACTTTTTAACTGCTCGAGAAAAAGACTTCTTTCAGGAAAAAGGAGATAATTCAATGTATTCTAAAACAAAAAAATGAAGACGCAGTTAATTCCCGTAGATTATTGAAGATTGGTTGTACACTTTACCTGCTTTTAAGTTACGCTCAAATTTTCTTAGAGTAGACACACGACACACGACAAAACCAACATAATGGGTTTGCGACCAACATGGATCCAGACCAGCCTGCGCATCCGTGCAGTCAGATCAGGATCCATGCTGTTCGCTTACAAACCCTAGCAAGTAGAGAAACTGATAGCGAACAGCATGGATCCTGATCAGACTGCGCGGCTAGTCTGGATCCATGCTGGTCGCAAACGCATTATGTTGGTTTTGTCGTAACGCGGCTCATATGTGTTTGTATTATTAAACCACTTACTAGAAGTGTGCTTATCAAAACATTAATTATGCTGTGAAAACTACAGTATAACGAAGAATGCAATCTCCGAATGAGATATATCATGAATTTTTATTTCTGGAAACATAAAAAGACAATCAAAAAGTATATTTCTATCTTCTATTGTAACCAAAACTATTGCTTCATAACGATTTGTTTACATAAAAATTCAAGCTCAAGAAAAATGTCAATATAGAGATGTTTTCATTTCGCTGTTGGATCAATAGATTGAGCAAGATATTCAGACAAAATAGTTTGGAGAAGATGGTACCTTTCTCACAGTGTATGCAGTTGGACTATTCCTCAACTTAAATATGATTAATGCAAATAGGTTAATCATAATAATAGATCACATAATCTCATAAATTAAATATGGATTGATAAATTAAAGTATTTATAATGTGTTTCTCCCTAACATTTCTTGATGAGAAATATATTGATACAATTGAATCTATTATGTATCATCTCTCATATCATAGCATGTCAATGTTTTGTCTAACGGTATGTCTAGGTAATTTGTTTAACCTATTTTACCATAAAACTTGATTAAATTCAAAAGAAAACATGTTTGCTTTTCATATCTCTCTTCCTAAAGAATTTAAAAATGGTCAATATTTTAATCAGCTTGTTGGTACTCTAAATGAGACTTTAAAGGGAAACTGAATGTCATTCTTATTTGGTGCGACTTGTTGATGCTAGTATATAATCATGACTTACGATGCGCTATTGTATATGCAATAGACCCAGATATACTCTCTATTTGTGAATCCCACCTAACACATAATAATGAAATTAAAATACCAGGATATAAATGGCTAGGAAATAACAGAAAAGAGTTACATGTAAATGCACAACGAGGTTCAGGGGGTGTTGGACTACTTATCAAAGATTGGATATATTCGGAATATGATATAACTGTAGTGGATGTATCTTTTGAAGGTGTAATAGCGGTCAAATTCATACATTGTATAACTCACTCTGAAATGCTCATACTATCCTGTTATCTACCACCAGAAAATTCTGTTTGGGGAAGAAATGCACAGCATTTCTTTGCACATATTCTGTCGCAAATATATATACATTGTGAATGTGATCAAATATTAATTGCAGCAGATTTCAACGCACGAATAGGAAATCTATCTGATATTCTTGCCGAAACAGACTCAGTTCCAATGAGAAGTTCGATTGATAAATGCATATATCAACATGGCCGAGATTTCATTGACTTCTTAAACGACTCGCGATTTTGTGTATTAAATGGAAGATTTGATAAAGAAGATAATTTCACTAGTATTTCCGGTAGGGGAAAGGCCGTGGTTGACTATATTTGTGTACCACAAGATACAATACAATATTGTAACTCATTCGAAGTAATCCCCATGCAAACAATAGTAGATGAAAATGACCTTCACGGATATCTGGGTCAAAGAGCGCGACTTCCAGATCACTCTGTCCTACTGAGCACGTTTTATACAAGTGAGTCAAAGCGGTTAAATTCTAACGATTTACACGGAGGTGAACGTGAAAGACAATCGAAACCTAAATACAAGCTAGACAAAATACCCCATAACTTTATGCAAAGTGAAATATCTCGAATTGCGATAAATGAAATTATTACTGCAATTCAGTCATCCAGAAAATCGCAATCAGAAATCGATGATATTAATTCAAAACTATGTACCACTATTATATCTGAAATGCAAAATATGATACCTACTGTTACAGCTACAAAAAGATCGAAAAGACGCCACAAACACTGTAAACCATATTGGAATGAGGACTTGAGTATATCATGGAAAAATATGTGTGATAAGGAGAGAGCGTTCTTAAAATGCCACGAACCTAGGTCTGTAAAGACAGCTAAAAGGGCAGATTATATCGCAGCTAGAAATCAGTTTGATAAATTACTACGACAGTATGTACGCGCACACAGACAATCGTTCGCTGCTGATATTGAAAACATGTCAACGTCTAATCCCAACGAATTTTGGAACAAAATAAACAGTTTTGGTCCTAGAAAAAATAATACGATTCCCATGCAAGTACGGGATCAGGATGGAAATATCATATGTGATGAGAAAAGTGTTTTGGAAAGATGGAAAATGGACTTCTCAAACTTGTATAATGGATGTAATAGCGATGAATTTGAACAAGGTCATTATGATCGCACTAAAATGCATAAACATTTAATTGAACTTGACATAGCCGATCCTCTCTACACATCCAACTCCCAGTTAAACCACAATATCTCAATTGAAGAAATTTCTTCCGTAGTTATGGCTACAAAATCTAAATCAGCCGCAGGCATAGACAATATACCGTACGCTGTACTGAAATTTCCACAAGTCATAAATGTGTTACACCAACTGTTTCAGCTAATATTCGATAGTGGTCTGATACCTTGTGAATGGAGAAAGGCCGTTATTTGCCCGATACTTAAAGACGCAAATTCTGATAGCAGCGTTCCATTAAACTACCGTGGCGTTAGTCTTCAAACATGCATAAGTAAACTGTACAGCTCTTTTATAAATCGACGGGTGTCTTCTTATCTAGAAGAAAATGACTGCCTTGCAGAGGAACAGAACGGATTTCGTAAAAACAGATCGTGCGAAGATCATGTGTATACACTGAACACTATTATTAAAAATAATGAAAACACTTATGCCGCATTCATTGACCTAAAAAAGGCCTTTGACTTTGTAGATAGAGACATGCTTCTGTATAAACTCCTGCGGTCGGGCTTAGACGGAAAAATTTACACTGCAATAAAATCAATGTACGAACAAACAGTTTCATGTGTACGTATCAACAATATAATGACTCAGTGGTTCGACTGTAAAAAAGGCGTGGTTCAGGGAAATTCGCTGTCGCCAACACTTTTTGCCGTCTTCATAAAACGATTTAGTAGCAGAAATAAATTCCCTTGATCTTGGTGTTTCAATAGGAGAAACAAAAATCTCACTTCTTCTTTACGCTGATGATATTGTCTTTACGGCACAAAATAGTGACGACTTGCAAACTATGTTAAATACTTTACACTCTTGGTGTAAAAAGTGGAGGGTACTTATCAACTCATCGAAATCTAAATGTATTCATTTTCGTAAAGGTAGACGTACAAGGTCAGATTTTAGTTTCCATATAGGCAATAACACCTTGGAAACTGTTAGTGAATATAAATACCTAGGTGTAATCTTTAGTGAAAATACAGACTATATCGCACACAGTCAAACACTGAGTAAGGCAGCAGGCAGGGCTTTAGGGGGAGTTATTAACAAAATACATTCGAAAGGTATTGGTTTTTAAATCATTCGAAAAATTGTTCTACAATTGTGTGGTGCCAGTGCTAGATTATTGTTCAAGTGTATGGGGATACAAAGAATATCAAACATTAGACAGTGTGCAAAATAGAGCTGTAAGATACTTTTTTAGGATTACACAGATTCGCACCCGTAGCGGCCATTACAGGGGATATCGGGTGGTTACCAAGCAAATTCAGAAGGTGGATAAATATGCTACGCTATTGGAATAAATTAATGAACATGGACGACCAAAGACTACCTAAAAAAGTTTTCACTGCAGACTATAATATATGCCAAAGTAATTGGTCTAACGATATTAAACAAATAATGATATCGTTGGGTCTCAGTACCTATTTTACAGAAAAGAGACCAGTTGATTTAAAACTAGCAAATGAAAAAATATTAAGTCTGTTTAACGAACAATGGTATACCTCTGTACAAAATAGCCCAAAACTACGAACATATAAACTATTTAAAACAAATTTTAAAACCGAACAATACATAGTATTAAATTTAGAGAAGAATGAACGCTCGATGTTAGCACAGTTTCGGTGTGGGATTTTACCCTTAAGAGTAGAAACAGGACGTTTTATTGGTGAAAATGTAAACCAGAGAATATGTACATTCTGTGACCAAGAACAAATAGAAAATGAAACTCATTTTCTCGTAGAATGCACAAAATATGATAATATAAGACAGCAAGTGTTCGAAGATTTATTGTCAGATCCATCCTATATTAATAAAAATAAAGAAGATAGACTGACCTTTTAGTAAATGAAAATGCTAGAAAAACAGCAAAATATATTGTGAAAGCTTTTATGTTTAGACGAAGCCTTATATACTCATAGCGATTTGCACAGAACATATATATGTGTATCACTTATATTTCATTCCATCAATTACTCATATATCTAATTTCTTAATTTACTTGATAATTATGAAAGTGAAAATATACTATTCTATGTACATCGTCCATATATTTGAAATTGAACTTGTACTATTATGTTTAATATTTGAGAACTATACATAGATACTGTATTAAATGTCAACAGTGACTAATAGGCCCATGAGGCCGGGTGTTTTAAATACCTTTATTAAAATATTTGTATATGATTATATTGTAAATAACACATGTCACTTTAATAAACAATTTACTTACTTACTTACTTACTTATATATCTGTTGCGGCTATCTGCATTGAGGTGTGAACATTTGACTGTCGTTAATGTATTCGGGGTTTTTTTCCATTGGTTACAATTAAGTTTAGGATTAAGGTACGCCAATCCAGTTTGTCAAAGCTTTTAGTTTAGCTAAAGAAAAGGATAACAAATACAAGACGGACCAGTTATAATAAAACTTCAATACAAGCAGTTAAAAAAATCCTGTTAATTGATTTGCGCATGACATGCAATTAAAAAAAGCAAAAAAGTTAACAATGTACGTAGAACAGATTTGCTGTAAGAAAACGCTTTTCGTAAACTAAATATTTGTTACACGATTTACGGGGGTGTAAGGCTGCACTTTCTATTGATAGAAAAAGCTCTTTAGTTACCTCCCTTATGTCTGGTCATTTAAAAGTCTACTGTCAATTTATAATTTTACTTGACTGTCAATAGAAGATGCAGATTTTAACCATTAGCGTTATCTTACAATTAAAGTTGACATTATAAATTGAGTTGACCGTGTTTATTAATGATCACATGAAATTGAATTTAATTTCAAGTAACAGACTTTCCAATACTGTCTAGATTTCTGTTGGTATTTATTAGACCAAAATAAGATGCAAATATTATTTACACTTAGTTTATTTAATTTGTAATAGTCTTATTTCATTTTTTATAGAATGCATTCGACCATGAAGAGACAAAAGATAATTTGGGTATGTACTTATATGATCACATTGTTTCTGTTTTTCCATTCACAGTCATACATATTTTGTTCGTATATTTGAAATCGATTTATCAATTTTGTAATGGAAGGGAAATAAGCACGCGTTAAATGCTGTCAAAGTTTGTATTTTGCTACATGTATTTATGAAAGAATATCCTCTTCTTTTTTTCAAATTTTCTTACATAATTTCCAAAATATAGAATCGCAGACTTAAGGCTGGCTATTCGTAGACAGGTGATAAATGAGCGATTGTTGACACGACATAACTGCCTAAATGCTTTTACCGCTGAACGGTAATTGATATGTATGATTTTAATTAAGACATTATTTCTTGTATTGCCAAAGATGCTACTAAAAATCTTTAAAAGGTGTCTCGGAGATAACATTAACATTGGCCGAAACTGGCCAAAGTAGGAAAAATCATTTGTATGTCTGTCAAAAACTCTATATTCAAGAGTTAGAATTTTTCAGTATACCATGATATTATGATTGGTTGCAAATAATACTACAGTTTTGTATTTGACTTATTCAACACGATAGAAAATCCTTCTACAAAAACATTATTTGATGGTAATAATATTAAGTAGCTTGCTTTGTTAAGCAAAGTAACAACTGCATCTTAAATTATCTTATTACAACATGAATGCTGTTTATTTTTAGATAGAGACTTCTCATGAAATATAATATGCAAAAACAAAACACAATATCCTATTCAAAAATGAAACAAAAGCTGCTGAACCAAATAATGTTATAGTCAAAAGAAATGTTAAAATAAAGGTTTTTATTTCGTATAACGTTTGGTACGATATTTGTCGCACTTTCAGTAGTATAAAAGACAAACAGAAAAACGGACATGTGTCCCGGTATGACATATTCCCTCTTAGAAATAATAAAATAAACTTGATTCAAATTTCTAAGATGTTGTTTTGTTTTGCTCAGAAAAGCAGAATTACTTTGTACGAATTTACTGTTGCAATTAGATTATAATCATTAGAATGAGTACAAGTAAGAAGTTAACAAACTTTCCGTATAAAATGAAATCCTTTGCGGGCGTTAGTGTCCTCATTTGTGTTTTTTGACGACCACACACCTAGCTAATTGCTTGAAAAAATTACTACCTGTATATAATTGAGGTACCAATTATCAAGGATTTTTATACATTTATAGTTATTAAATGATTATCAGAGAATGCTGTAGCAGACGTCACAGAGTACATAGGCAATTGCTGGAAAATTATAGTTATCAGTTTATGTGTGAATGAATATTGTTACTTAGTTAAACGACTATTCTTAGCAAGAAATATTAATGGTTTTTTTTTCTCTAATTTCATAATTTAAATTTCATATAAGTCCCATGAGTACTATGTTGGTTTTGTCATGACGCGGCTCAATTTATTTCAGGAAACATGCAAAAAGTATATTTTTATCTTCTTTTGTAACCAAAACAATTGTTACATAACGATTTTTTTACATAAAATAACCCTTTCAAACTAAAGAAAAATGTCAATATAGAGATGTTTTCATTACGCTGTTGGATCAATAGATTGAGCCAGACATTAAGACAAAATACAGTTTGGAAACGCTGGTATCTTTCTCACAGTGTATGCAGTTGGACTATTCCTCAACTTGAATATGATTAATGCAAATAGGTTCATCATAATAATAGATCACATAATGTCATAATATGAATTGATAAATTAAAGTATTTTCAATGTGTTTCTCCCTAAAAATTTCTTGATGAGAAATATATTGATACAATTAAATCTATTATATATAGTTTGTAGACCTTAAACATAGATTTCTCCACTGTGCGCATTATCAAATTTAAACTAATAGGCGTTGTCATAAATTAGCTTTGTGTGTAAACACCTTATTGGAAAAATCAATAACCAATAAGATATAAATGAACATCTGCTCTCAGTATGGAAACTCTTCCAAGTATATCTCACATGATCGAGATTATTAAAGGAAGTCCAGACTTACATCATTTGAATTGAAAATAGTTGTTTGTCTGTTGTTCTAGCTGTTGCTACCAGCCGACGGCTCTCTCATATCATGGCATGTCAACGTTTTGTCTAACGGTATGTCTAGGTAATTTGTTTTACCTATTTTACCGTAAAACTTGATTAAATTCAAAAGAAAACACGTTTGCTTTTCATATCTCTCTTCCTAAAGAATTTAAAAATGGTCAATATTTTAATCAGCTTGTTGGTACTCTAAGTGAGACTTTAAAGGGAAACTGAATGTCATTCTTATTTGGTGCGGCTTGTTGATGCTAGTATATATCTGTTGCGGCTATCTGCATATAGATGTGAACATTTGGCTGTTGTTAATGTATTCGTTTTTTTATTGGTTACAATTAAGTTAAGGGTAAAGGTTGGCCTATCCAGTTTCACGAAATTCTCTTGTTAACTACATTGCTAATTCAGACTAATGCTATACCTGCTAAATAATTTACAATTTCATAATAATTAACAATGTTAAATGTAAGATTAAAGCGAATGTCATGTCAATTCCATGTTCACATTAAAATGTACACATAGTTTTGATGTTGTTCTTGTTAGAACTAACTCATCAGTTGCTTTACCGGTGTGATAGAGTTACTGCAGGAGCAACATACAACAGACCTGACCCTTGTCACAACTTTTAGTTTAGCTAAAGAAATAGATGAAAGGATAGCAATCACAAGACGGACCAGATATAATAAAACTTAAATACGAACAGTTAAATAATCCTGTTAATTGACTTGCGCATGACATGCAATTAAAAGAAGCAAAAATGTTTACAATGTAGAACAGATGCTGCAAGAATTATCAAATCAATTCATAAAGAAAGCCAATCAGTCTAAGTTACTAAAGTATATTTTTAGGATTCTATTTTTACAAGCAAGAGTTGAACGATGGTATTTCTCGGGTTTTGGACGTTAACAACCATGTATAAACAGAAACTGTTGCCAAGGGACATCTTGACACATTATTTCGTTTCTCGATTTATCAAGGAATATGGCGTTGCTCTAATTTAAAGAAAACACTCCTAGATCTTATGAGGATTATATGAGAGGGATCAACAATGTAACCAGATACTCTGAAGTGCAATATTATTGAACTTTTAAAAAATACAAAAAACAGACGGAATGATCTTCAAATACACGTTGTTACATTGTACATTGTTATTGTAACAAGAAAATATGAATAACATGGCCATGAAATAAAACATTTCTTTTATTTAGTATGTTTATACTTTGTTCAGAAGTTTATACTTTGTTCAGAAGTTTACACTGAATTACAATATTTGTACTTGTCTTTTCCAAATTCCACAGGTGTTGGTGGTATTCCACACATTTCTTTTTTCAATTATAGACAGGTTAATGAATAACTTACTACCAACGTAAATGATTCGCCCCTGTAATGAAATTATATGATCTGTGATGATAGGAAACGTTTTTCGTAAACTAAACATCTGTTACACGATTTACGGGGGTGTTAGACTGCACTGTCTATTGACGGAAAAAGCTCTTTAGTTACCTCCCTTATGTCTGGTCATTTAACAGTCTACTGTCAATTTATAATTTTACTTGTCTTTTTTTAGATAGAGACTTCTCATAAAAATATAATATGCAAAAACAAAACAAAATATCCTATTCAAAAATGAAACAAAAGCTGCTGAACCAAATAATGTTAAAGTCAAAAGAAATGTTAAAATAAAGGTTTTTATTTCGTATAACGTTTGGTACGATATTTGTCGCACTTTCAGTAGTATAAAAGACAAACAGAAAAACGGACATGTGTCCCGGTATGACATATTCCCTCTTAGAAATAATAAAATAAACTTGATTCAAATTTTTTAAGATGTTGTTTTGTTTTTCTCAGAAAAGCAGAATTACTTTGTACGAATTTACTGTTGCAATTAGATTATAATCATTAGAATGAGTACAAGTAAGAAGTTAATAAAATTTCGTATATAAAAATGAAATCCTTTGCGGGCGTTAGTGTCCTCATTTGTGTTTTTGACGACCACACACCTAGCTAATTGCTTGAAGAAATTACTACCTGTATATAATTGAGGTACCAATTATTAAGAATTTTTATACATGTATAGTTATTAAATGATTATCAGAGAATGTTGTAGAAGACGTCACTGAGTACATAGGCAATTGCTGGAAAATTATAGTTATCAGTTTATGTGTGAATGAATATTGTAACTTAGTTTAACGACTACTCTTAGCAAGATATATTAATGTTTTTCTCTCTAATTTCATAATTAAAATTTCATATGAGCCTTTTGTATGGAAGTATATACTATGTATTTATTATTTTCATGTAGAATTGACAACCTTTTTTCGCATCAAAATGATTTTTTATAAATCAAGGTTTCATTAATAAGTATTTCATAGGAAAATGCCGGTGTCATTTTTAACTAGAGGGGGGTGTATAGATAAAGTTAGAATAGTAGGGGTTCTCTTTTTTAGAATGTTTACGGTTATTTATCACAAGTTTGCGAGAAGTCTTTTTTGCTGCTGTAGAAGATTTGTTTAATTCGAAAATATTTGGGGATATTTTTGCATAAACACAATGAATGGTTATAAATTACAATTATTTAAAAAATATAGAAATTTATTAATATAATTCATTTTTTTTGTAATCATTAATGGAAAGTTTGTTTAACACTTTTCAAGTTAGGAAGGGAGTAGTTCCCAGTGGTAGGACGCCGGTCGCTTAGGGGATCGAGAAAGGGTCCCGGTGTTTTTAAAACCCCGCCAGGGGCACTGCTAATTTCCTTGACAAGAAAAATTTACCTGCGATTGCGCTTACTTCAACCCAGGTGTTAATATGGGTACCGCGAGGGTGGTATAATTCCATTTGCGCGCGCAAAAGTGTCCCGGCTGCACTTAAGCGGAGTTAAAAAAGGATCCCCAGGGAGATTGATAGATTAGATAACAAGTATCCCCCGCATGACCCAGGGGTAAAAGCTGTAAAAGTCGGTGTAACATGCGTAAGCATGGAAAACTTAGACACTATACAATTGCAATTATACTTCTTTACTTCATTTTTTTAAATGTTTCGAATTATTATGTGCCGGAGGAATGGACTTTTTTTCTCGGCGCGTTGGTACTTTTTCTAAAAGGGAACCATTTATGTTATGTCATCAAACTAAATTTAAAATAAATGATATACACATGTATATATATTAAAAGTAGTATCAAAATAAAAGTTTCTAATAAAATTCTAATACAAAAGCACATTTTCGGTAAATGTTATGGTAACCATTTTCAAAAAAACGGGCATAAAGTTTGTTAATCAAAAATTTCAAGTCCAGATATACATTAAAAAAATTTGAAATTGGAATAAACAGTATATAAAGCTGCATGCCTCCAACCACAATATTTGAGGAAAATCTTCAGTAAATTTTGTGCCGTTTATATATATATTGTTTTTAATTGTAAATTTGAAATGTTGATAGTGTATATATTGTAATTATTGACATCATTGTAATTATCAAATATGTAATATATGAATTTTCTGTAGTCTTGTGTATTATTTGTCTTTGTTATTTGTATTAAAATCAGTTTATTTTTTATAGGTTTCATGTAGACCTGAATAAACTATTTAAACATCACCAAGTGTTTATTATAATAGACACAACTTAGCTTTAATGTACCTATTGAACGTTGCTTCTGTAAATATCTGTTGACATTGAGCTCCTACGGTTTACAATTTCAATTTATTTATCCAAACATATGGATGATATTGCTGTTGGTAAATTAACCATTACCACGCTAAATAACATAGATTGACTTGTCCCCCAATCTGAAAAAAATCATTATAAATTTTATGGGAAAATTAAAAAATTTGTGTGACGAAAAGGAAAACAAATGAAAATTTTGAAATCATATTGGGTCTGGTTGGTTGCAGGGGAAAAACCTGTTGCAAACATGAAAAAAGGGTAGAGGTGGTAACGGCAAAATTTTTATACTTTGGTGGACTTGCAGAAAAAAAAATTTCAAAAAAACTTACATTTAAAAAGAATCCAAGTGGAAAAGTGTTATTTTGAAATTCCACTTGTAAAATTTTTAAAAGTGTATTGGTAAAATTAGGCATAATTAAAAAAAAGTTTTTTGCTATTTTTTTATACTTGGCGGATTCCATGGGTATCGAAAACCCCTTTTTCTTTTTTATATTTTAATATTAACACCTACTCTTTTTTCATTTAAAATTTAGATGTATTGATCTTAAAAAAATATTAAGTCAGACATAGATATTTAGTCAAATTTTTGATTGTAATATTAATTTTCAAAGGAAAAAAAAAAATTAATTTGTAAAAATTAAAGCAATTTAACAAACAAATTAGAAATTTTTTTTTGTGGCGTATTAAATGTAGAGATGAAAGGGGATTGTTTTAAATTTAAAATTTGGAAATATTTATATACACAATTTCCGGGAAAAAGTAAAACAAACAAGTAAAACCTTTTCCCCTTGGAAACACTTAAATTATTTTTCCCCAAACTGGAAGAACCCGCATAAATTTGCCTAATTAGTCGTGCCCGGAAGCGACGACTTAAATTTTAAATTGTAAATGCATGAAAACAGAAAAAATTGTGGACAATTTTACATGAATAAAATTATTATCTTATTAATCGTATGCTGAATAAAATCTTCTGAAGCTTAAAAACATTTTAGCCGCTGGAAAGATTTTAAATAGATTCAATTTGTACGATTTCAGAAATACCATGTTTGGTAAACATTTGATTTCTCAAAACAGCCTTCGTTTCATTTTTCTTACATATCGTTTCGTCCTTTTTTATATTAATATTCAGACATTACTTATATCTGCTGCATTTCTTTTATCGATATTAAAATTGATATCTTATTACGAACAAGGCAATATTTGATGATTCATTTTCATTTGTCAATGGTAGGTAAAATTTGAAATCTTACCAAACTTAGGCTACACTAAGGTGTTGTTTATGAATTGTTATGATTATGATGAACTTGAATATCGATCTTATGTGGAATTTATTTCATTTTGGTAATAGCTTGATATCAAACAAGGAACTTGAAGGAAACTTTGTTCGTCTAAAAGATAATATTCAGTACCAACTTTAAGACATACTTAAATAATTCATGACTGATTTCGGAAAACAGGTTTTGAATTTAAAAAATATAGTTTACTAAATAATGAATGTTAAATAAGTACATGAAACAAACAAGTTTTAGCATATAGCATATTATCTCAGTTCGCGGGTATCTTCGGACTTCCTGTATATATTTCTAAAGAATAAGCTCCTAATGTAAAACAGAAAAGTTATTAGGTAAATCGTCATTCTTTACAATATCAAGACATTCATCGAAACAAAAATTGTTGTATAACATAATGTTATAAACATTGACAGCATAATCTTCTGAAACATTTGGAAAACCCATATGTACTGAGAAAAACAGATTTAAATGTTTATCTTTATTTCAGTGTATCTGTTCTGACAAAAGATTTATTTTATCTTTCAAGGGGATCACCTTAAGTTAATCGAATTCGAAGCCCTTGCGCCACACCAATGTAGTCTGGTGATATTGATACAGTTAAGATATTATAAATATGTTTTAGGTGTCAAAAGACAGACCCAAACATTTTGCAATCCACCAATGTAGTCTGGTGAAATTGATACAGATAAGATATTATAAATTTGTTTTAGGTGTCAAAAGACAGACCCAAACATTTTGCAATCCACCAATGTAGTCAGGTGATATTGATACAGATAAGATATTATAAATTTGTTTTAGGTGTCAAAAGACAGACCCAAACATTTTGCAATCCATGGTGAATTAGGTAAAGACAGGACTTTTGCGTTTTGGATTTATATCATCAACCGTCAGCAAACGTCTATATAGGATATATATTTATAGCAATGCATTAACGCTCATGATAAATGTTGGGCTAAACATCCAATTTGTTATTACTGATATGGGGTTTCATATGTTTCAAATGATTATGCTTTAAATTTCAGTAACGATATATTATTCGAACAAAGAATAAGAGATCGATATTTGACATGAGTACCACGTAGAAAAAAAAATATACCAAATATAACAAATTTTGTCACGATGAATGTCTTGATATTGAAAGAAATGACGATTTACCTAACAAGTGTTCTGTTTTAGATTAGGCATTTATTCTTTAGAACAGAAAAATACCAAGGAACTGACAGAAATGACCGACTACGTAAATTATACTCGCAAAAAAAGTTGAATCAGAATCACACTTTTTGGGGTTATGCCCTTTTTATCTAGAACTTATATTATCTTTCATAAAATATGTATATTTTCCAACGTTAATAAGGTTTTTTTTTGTATCGGGTCAATAAAAGTAAAATATTACAATTATTAATACTCTGAGATAAAGCATTCGCATTAAAAATAATTATATTTTTAGAAAGTATGTAAGAACTGTAAATTTCGTACTTTACGTTATGCAAATATGTATAATATTATATATACATGTATAAACATTGTATAGGAGTGTCATTTTAAGTTATGTATACGAATATACATGTATTATGTGTGTATTAGGAAACAGATGTCATTACATTTTTAATTATATTGGTGATGGAAACGATTTCTTTCGTACAATGTGTGTATAATTTTGGAAGGAAGTCTTCCGGGGATGTAAAGCCGATATGAAAGCTGAAGAAAAACATATCAGTTATCTCCCTTATGTTCGGTCATTTACATTCTTTTGTTAGATTTAGCGGTGTTTATCAGCTTTTGGAACTGTAGGCCTGTTACAAGTTCAAAGTGCTTTGAAACTATTAAAAATGCTTCAATACTGATGAAACTTGGCACAAATGTTGACTAGACCATAGTCTCTGTAACAGATTGCTCAATTGTAAATTTTCTTTTACCATGACAATGGGGGACATCTCAAAATTACCAAAAAGCACTATTTTGCATTGTTGTTTTTTTCATCAAAACTGATTTCAAAGTGCTTCAACTTCTCAATGAATTGAGATAGAGTAAAAGGCTTTTCAGCGTCGGTTACTGACCTGAGGCCATTTTAAGCCTGTCACATGTCTAAATTTTCTTGGCGATGAGGGGAACAACCGCCCCCCCCCCCCTACAAACCCCTCAAACAGAAGGGCGCACATCCCCTTCTGGCAACCTCTGATGTACCATTTTAATGGGGCGGTGCCAAAAAAGTGGTCACTTTTTTATCAACATTTCTCAAACGAAAAACTGTGATTGGGCATAAAATAGGGCATTTGTTCACTGTGTGACTTCAATTAGTTATATACAGTATTTCAAAAGAATGGCTCTTATAATGGGGAAAGATAAATTAAATTAAGAAAAATAATTAATGATGAAATATGTTTATGAAACAATATAGAACCTACCTTAATTATTATTGAAAGGTTGCTCCATTCTTTTTACCATTACCGAATAATTCTCAAATTTTATAGAAATTTTCACAAATGACTAGTATTATCGATTTTTTTTTTTCACAGTTAAATATAAAATTGAAAGAAATCCAGAGATTGAAAAAAACTGCCGCAATACTTAATTGTTTACTTAAGTGTTTACAATAAATTTAACTATAAAAAGAAAAGATTAAGCACGCCTTTTGCATGTTAAAACAGTTGCCGGTGCTTAAATAGGGAGAAAAAAGAACATCCAAAACGACAAAATGGTAAATGTTCCAGGTTCGGTTTGATTGAGCCTGTTTATGGACGGTAAAGGAAAGTGCAATTTACCGCCAAATGTCCTTTCACCGGCTAAAGCATAATACAACATTTAATGGTAATTGTGAAATTTTGAATTTAGAAACCTCCGCAGATGTGTTCGTACGGCGGTTATCATAGAATGACTTTCGTGTCATTCCATGAAAAAAGGCGTATGGTCCCCGGGTAAAAATGTGTGTGCCCTAAACGAGAAAATAACGGGCGAAACTAAATACAAGGGGATCTGAAAACATAACCCTCGCAATAAACAAAATGATAAATAAGTACTCCTGGTAATTGAAGGTGTGTTGTGAGTTTTGTTAATTTCACTTATAGCTTCATGGACACTTTAATAACAATAACCAGTTTCCAGTATCTCAAACAATGTGAATAACTAAGGATTCTAACTAAGCATAACTTACCGCATCGTGAAAATTTAGTAATATATTTTATCAATGTTCACTTGGAATAAGATTATCACTCTTCTGCCAAAATAACTTTTATAATTTAGATTTCATCACATCAATTACTTTGGACGAATTGACTGTTGCAATTAGATCATAATAAACAGAATGAGTACAAGTAAGACGTTAATAAACTTTCCTTATAAAATGAAATCATTTGCGGGCGTTAGTGTCCTCATTTGTGTTTTTGACGACCACACACCTAGCTAATTGCTTGAAAAAATTACTACCTGTATATAATTGAGGTACCAATTATCAAGGATTTTTATACATTTATAGTTATTAAATGATTATCAGAGAATGTTGTAGAAGACGTTACTGAGTACATAGGCAATTGCTGGAAAATTATAGTTATCAGTTTATGTGTGAATGAATATTGTAACTTAGTTCAACGACTAATCTAAGCAAGAAATATATATTTTTTCATAAATCGTAACATTTTTCATAATTACAATTGATGCTTCGTTTTAGGTGTATTCAAAAGTTATGTCGAAACAAAAGAAAATGAGATGTACATTTGAAGTAATGTAAGTCATTTCAAATACCGTTTTGCTGCTGAGATATTAAATGAAGTTACCGTTAAGTTGAAAACATAACAGAATGAAATGGCTTCCTCGATTGCGATGTTTCTAACCCCCACCCCCCTCCCAACGCCCCACATAAATTATATACTTCCCATTTGCATAATTTATGTATAATCAAGAAGCACTTGCTTATACGTATTTATGTTTATCATAATAGTGTTCATATGTTTTGGACTCTACATTTTCCAGAAGTTTCATTTTTATATTTTTATTAGATTAATTGAATTTCATTTTTTTGCAAACACGTGTTTTCATCACATTTTAACAAGTAACTATGTATGGGTCATATAAACTATCTAGATGTTTTACTGATACGCTAATATCAACATTCATTAGATAATAGACGCAGGTTAGCTTTAAGGTAACTATTGAACGTTGTTTTTGCAAATATCCGATTCCATTGCTCTCCTATGGTTTGCTTTTTCATTGTATTTATCTAAACACATGGATGATATTGCTGGTAGTATATTAAACAATTACCACGCTAAATACGATAAATGGACGTGCCCATCTTTCAATCTGTACAAAAACCAATAAACATTTTTAGAAAAATTCCAAAAATATGCAGTGATTGCAAAATGGACAATGGAAACCATGATCTTGGTCTGTGCTGGGGTCGTGCGAAGAACATGTTGGCGGCAATAAGGTAGATGCATCAGCCGGTACAATATTTAAATAGTTGTACTTGCATACAAAATTTCGAATAATTGTAGTTTTTGAGAGATTCAGAGATTAATGACCAATGATAGAATAAAATACTTTGTTGGGAAAAACATATTATACATTTTTACAGAAGTGAATGAAATCGAATAAGATGTATTTGATAACATTGGAGGCGTTATGTACAGAAACGTTTTGCCTATATTTGATACGTGGGTGTGATTCCAAAGATATTTGTAAATACGTTCTTATTGATGAATTTTGATATAGAAACAATCGCTACTCTTTTTCATTTATAATTAAATGCATTGATGCTTTGCAAAATATTTAAGTCAGGACATAGGATATTTAGTCAGGAAATTCCGACTGTAAGTACTAATAATTTGCAAATGGAAAATAAAATTAAACCCTGGACATTAAAGCAAATCAAATTCAGAAATGTCTTTTCAGTTTGATAGGCGTATAAAATGTAGCGATCACATGGTATTGTCTAATTTACATTAGGAAATATGTACATATACACAATTTCCGGAAAAAGTGAAACTTAACATAGTAACACGCTTTCCGCTTGGGATCACTTAATAAGTGATTTCCAGAGCTGGAAGAACCCGCATAACATTTGCCGTAATAAGTCGGTGCTCCGGAAAGCGACGACTATATTTGATATTGTCAAAGTCATTAAAAATTGTGGACAAGTTTGTATTGATTAATAAATGTTATCATCTTATTAATCCTATTGTTATGCTGAATAAAATCTTCTGAACCTTAAACACATTTTATCCGCTTGAAGCAATTAAAATAAATTCTATTTGGACGATTTCAGAATAACCATGTTAGGTCAACATTTAATTTCTCAAAACTGGCTTTGTTTCATTTCTCTTACATATTGTTTCGTCCTTTTTTTTTTAAAGAAAAAGTTACTTATATCTACTGCATTCCTTTGTCGATAATAAGAATGGATATCATATTACGAATCTATGAAATCTTTCGTAGACCTTCTTCAGTATTCAATATAAGGTAAATTTAAAAGCTTGTAAATGATATTATTAAAGCAAACTTAGTTTAAGTTTAAAACTAACTCAGTTCTAGAACATGTTTCATGTAATTTCCAAACAGATGCTACCCTTAGATGTTATTAATTGTAATTCGTATGCTCTCCAATACTACTAAATGGTTTATGACAAATTTGAAGATTTATGTTGTTTAGAGTTAATTTCATTTTAGTAATGGCCTTACAGCGAACAAGCAACTTGAAGACATCTTTGTTAATCTTAAAGGTATTGTTTGCTACCAACTTTGAGATATATTTAAATAAGTTATGACTGATTTCGCCAGATTACAGGTTTAGAATAAAAACATATAAAATAATGAATTCTAAATCAGTGAAACAAACAAATTTTATCATGTAGCATATATTAACGGTGATTTTGAACTGCATATAAGATATCATTAATATGTTTTAGGTGTCCGGTGGCAAAAGGCGGCATGGAGAATAAGGTTAAGAAAGGGCTTTAAAGTTTTGGTTTAATATCGTTAACCATCAGCTAGCGCCTATATAGGATATATATTTAGCTCAAATAACGCTCATGATAAATGTTGGGCTATACATCCAATTTGTTATTACTTATACGGGGTTTCCATATGTTTCAGACGATTAAATGCTTTAAATGTCAATAACGCTATGTTATCCAAACCAATTTTTACATAAGTGTCACGTCACTGTATGGATTAATATGCCAAAAATTCGATAATTATTAGAAAATACACAACAATTTTTTGTCTCGATGACTGTCTTCATCTTGCAAAGAATGACTTTTTACCTAACAAGTAGAAGTACTTATTCTTTAGAAATAGAACCAGAAACAGGGATATTCCCAGAAACTGACAGAAATGTCTGATAATGTAAATTATACTCACAAAAAAATGTTGAATTAGAATCTCAATTTTTATGTTTATGTCCTTTTTATTCCGAATTTTTATAATCTTTCATAAAATATATATCTTTCCCAATTGCAAATAAGTTCTTTTGTATAGGGTCAATATAAAATGAAATATTATAATTATACTTTTAGGCAAATTAAAAATGTTGAGTTTGAGTCAAGATAATGTCAGATTGTTCCATTCATATTTATCAGGTAGACAGCAATGTATTGATATATCTTTAACTAATCATTTGCAGAAGTGGCGTACCCCAAATCTCATTCTAGGTATTCTGCTTTTTGTAATTTATGTAAATGACATGGTAGACTTTTTGTAAAAAAAAAGCTTTTATCGTACGAAGATGATTCTGCTTTTTTAGTTTCAAGTTTATGCAAATGTGAAAATGAATGTTTGCTAACAATTATATTTAACAAGTTAGTTACTGGTAAATTGATAACAAATTGTCATTACATCCGGGATTTAAGGCTGGTTAGTCAAGCAAAGTTGAGCAAATCACTCTTAGGCCCTGTCTACACCTATCCAAGTCTTGAATGCAAGTATCATATTCTCTTGTATTGGATAGTCTAAACACCCTACTTGAATGAGTTTTAAAGAGAAATTATGTGACATCCAAGAAGATAATTCCTTGCAAGAAAGTTAGAACACGTTCTATTTTTCTACAAGTTTTTGGCTGTCAAGACACTGATAATGCCGGTTTGGGACAAAACATGTGCCCCGAAGTTGTAAGAGTCTTGTTTTTTTATTATTTTCTGACATTTTATTAATGATTCAGTGTAAATTAATAAATGTATACAATATCTTGGTCAGAAGAACAGATCAAACATGATAGTATTGCAAAGACAAAGGTATAAATCTTGGGCAATCTTAATAAGACATTTCAGTAAAAATTGTGCCTGATTATATGTTATAAGGGCCATTTATTTAGCTTTTCTAAATGTGACATGTAAGAAACTTGAATAGGTGAAGACGCGGCCTTAATCATGTTTTATAATACATAAAGATTCTGACCCCTATTTACATGAAATTACATTTCATTCCGGCTAGTTTTGTACATAATCATAAGAGTCTTACTTCAGGATTCCTAAAGTTAAAGGGTTTTGGAAATGTCTTTTTACTTTGATGGTTGCTCCCTGTGGAATAAACTACCACAAGATATAAAGAATTCGACCAATATACAAGAGCTAAAGGTTTCTGTAAAGCAATATTTTTAACTAGAGTGTAGAAAGTTCCTTTTATGCTGTGATATCTTATTCATTTTTTTAAATTGCATATACATGTATAAGTTTTATTCTTGTTTCCTTGATGAATTAAAATGTAATACAAAGTTATGGCGCGCGCCTTGCTAGTACATGTCATTATACATCTCACACTCTTGTGTCGGTGTGACGTAAAACAAAAACAAAAAACATCTCACACTCACTTTTTGTGTCCTGGGTATATGAATTCATGTCATAGTACATCTTGGAGGTATTTGATATATTTTATATAAACTCTTTCAAAATGATTATTATTTTACTGTGTTCTGATTTGTATTCTTAGTTACAACTAAATTATGTACATCATTTTTGTTCTTGTATATTCAAATAATGTAATTTTGTCAAATTATTGTTATGGTAAATACTTTTGCTTATTTTTATGTGTACGTGTCAGATCTAAATTGTATCAATATTCGAATTATATAATATAATTAAATTATTCTGATTATAATGTAATTAAATTATTCTGATTTCAAATTAAAATGAAGTAATATACAATATTTTTGCATTGAATAGCTTTGCTATAGAATATTTTAACTAGTTTGCTATAAAACATTTTTAACTAGTTTGATATAGAACATGGGCAATCTTAATAAGACATTTCAACTGGTTTAATATAGCACATTTTAACAGTTTAGTTTGCTATGTAACACCACACTTTGGGGTCAAACGCACTTTGGGGTCCGACCCCAAAGTGCGTTAAACTTCGCACCGCACTTTGGTGTCCAACGCACTTTGGGGTCAAAATCGAGAAATTGACCCCAAAGTGCGTTAATATGCTACATATCAACGCACTTTGGGTTCAAGAGGTCTAAAGGTGTCATCTGAGTTCTGCTTTAAATACTGAGTACTGACTTATTTTCGATCTGCGACATTGAAATATTTGAGGTGGAGTTCAAGAAGGCGGTCAATACTTTATGGTTTAATTCTTTAGCACATCCAGATGATGTGCAGAACTTATATGCCAGGTGTGCCGGTTCAAGGTCGGACTCACACCTACAGATCAAAGGATTAAGACTTAGGTTTCATTCTCCTAAACCCCATGAAGGATTTTAAGGCACCTTGTGTCAAATGTTAACCACATCGAGACCATATGCAGAATATATTTATACTAAAAAGTGTTGTTATTTTTTTGATACCTCCAAAAATGAAAATGTTGGTGCATTTGCAAATGGGGTACTGTAATTACCAGATGGCGAAGTGTTTGAAAATGGTGTTTCACAAATGGCGTAATTATCCAAACCTCTACTTTACAAATGGCGTCATGTACAAATATGTACGAAAAAACAAAAATAAAATATGTACAAAAAACTAAAATAAAATATGTACAAAAACCTAAAATAGAATATGTATGCAAACTAAAAAAGAATACGTATGCAAAACTAAAAAAAGTATGTATTCAAAACTAAAAAAAATATGTACGACATACAAAAAAAAAATATGTACGAAAAAAAAGTATCCAAAAAATGCAAATGTCACTTTTATGCCACCGTTCAAAAAATCAAGTACAGAAATTGTGTATCCCTAAAATTAAAAGATGCTGCGAAAAATATCCCGTTCTGTCAGTCATTTATTTGATAACTTTTGGTGCCATATTGAGCCCCATTTTAAATATGTTGGGAATGAAATAAAATGCATAATATTAATAATGTTAATATTTTTTTCCAAAGAACTATAAGTATACTCTATTGCAATGTCCTGTTGAAACATCAAGTTTTTCAATCGGACTATAAATAGTGATTTTTACAAATACATTTTTAAGCTTATCAACAAATTTAAGGGTTTTTGTAAGCTCCGCAACAACCGTTCGCCAGAGGCTTTTTTATGGGAAATCTTACATATACTTCTTTAGAAAGAGCAAAGTTAACATGAATTTTATAATGTGAAAATAATGGTATCAGAGAAATGTAAGATGCTTGTTACCTGAACAAAAAAAGCATAATGGGCCTTTAAAATGTTATTTTTAACCCTCGGGGGTATCGATACCCCACAATCCCCTCTATACCCCCACTGAGAATTTTACATTATTCTGAAGCTCTGCTCTTAATGTGCGACTACTTAAATAGTTGATATTTTTAGTACTGCCCTTGCAGACTACTACTGAAAGCCGAATCTACACATAGTCAAGTTTCTTATATGTCACATTTAGCTAAATAAATGGCTCTTTCAACATATTATCAGACACATATTTGTTACGGAAATGTCTTACAAAGATTATACAGAATTTATACCTTTGTCTATGCAAAGACTATCATATTTCTATAAAATGTGTAAATAAAAAACGGGAAAATAATGCATTTAGCTAAAAACAATGGAGTTAATGAAAGGTGTACATTCTTTTAAAATAAATGGAAAATTTGAGAAAAAAATATTTTAAGCTTAATAATTGATACAAATTCTTTTATTTGGTGATTTAGTTGATGAAAGTTCTTCACTTACTAATCAAGACTATTTAAATCCCTATTGATTCTACTATAATTAAGGGCACATGTTTGTGTCTATTTAATACCCTGATTTTTTGTTTACCATTGGCTTTGACTACAATATATTATTTAAAACATAATGAACATTCATTCTCTATGACCCCAAAGTGCGGTCTTTTGCCTGATGTTAAAAAATGTATATGTACCTGTTTAACGCACTTTGGGGTCGAAATTGGACCCCAAAGTGCGTAACGCACTATGGGGTCGGACCCCAAAGTACGTAACGCACTTTGGGGTCGAACCCCAAAGTGCGTTTGACCCCAAAGTGCGGTGTTACATTGCTATAAAACGTATTTACTTGTTTGTCTAATTCTAATCAAAATCACGTCTAGTTTTATATCTATATTAGTTTTTGTGACATGGTAAGCGCAGTATGAACACATTTATTTTCTAAAAATCAAAAGTCAATTGTCATATGTAAATATTTGATACTGATTTAGCCGGTGCTCAGGGGTGTGGATAGTAACTTGCACTAATCACTACTATTTCATAGTTCAATGAGTATTTATATTTTAGTGTATCTGTCCAGACAAAAGATAGCTTTATTTGTATTTTAAGGGTATCAGTGGCTGATGGTTTCGAAGCACTTGCTCAACACCACTGTTGTCCAGTATAACGTTATGACATTAAAAGCCTGTATAGGATGAAGTTATCTAGCTATTGAACAGAAGGTCGTTGGTGTAATAGTAATAGTGTAATAATAATTGATGCTACTGCAGTTTAAGAGTATAAATCAGTTTACAAACAGGACGTCTCTCCATGAAGTGTGGCCCATAACTATTAAACAATTCACAGAATTGCAATTCCATAAAGCTCCCTAAATTAAACAAAGCATCCAGTGACAGGGATAGACGCTTTGATAGACACTGTAACAAGGGAAAACAATTTACAAATTAACCCCTCTAGAGTTCGTTTCCAATTAGAAATAAACAACGGCTGTAAATGATACTATCCCAATAATTCACTTGATTGGATCGTGTCAATCAGAAGTCCCTCCTTTATAGACAGGATAGTGCCAAGAAATAAATAACTACACTGGAGAACAAAGTAGAATCAATTGAATGTGAATGATGATGAACCACAAATACAAAAATATAGTTTTGTCTCATTATTTACATAATTTTATTGATTATATATTATTTTGTTTTGTAAATTATAATGTTTTCTTTACACTCGTTAACATATGCATGTTTGGTTGTTCAGCTTTAAGCTATAAAAATTCGGCATCGGACTTAAAAACACAACTTATGACAGTTACACGTAAATAAGCGCACTGTTTTCTTCATTTACCCATATGAAAATTAAATGCATTTTTTTATCAAATATTACAAGATGGTTCAATAGCAGCCATATTCTCTATAGTAAATCTTAAGTTTCATTCCGTGTATTCTCTCACTTAATTAAAAAGTAAATATTGCGCATGCGCAATTCGCTCTTCTTTGAGAACAAAGAAAACAGATTTTGAATTATTCTTCAACCTTTTGTTACATATGAATGGACATTAATTTCGCTTTTCCTCCTCCCAACCGCTGGCACTCAGGTTTAAAATGAATGTTTTTTGTTATTCTTTTTTTAACGAGCTATTGCAACATCTTGTGATGTATTGCTATTGACATTGTATAATTTAGCGCGATTTATTACCCCAGTTAAGACATAAAAACTATTTTGTTGTAACTGTTTTTCTTTTAACCGTCTTAAAATAAAAGCCCTTTTTTGTACTTTGTTACTTTGTATCATTTTATATCTCACAAGCTATACAAGGTCGTTGGACTTCCTTAATAAGAATACAAAACCAGAATATCAAAATCAAGATTTTATAACACCACATTTTAAGTTCAGTTATTAAATACATACAATGTATTTCAATATTTGAGATTGGCTTATCTGTTATTAATTACTTAGAAGTAAAATGAATGTCATATTCGCTTCTTTCATAAATACGTAGAAAAAATATAATTCAGTTTAATGTAGTTTAAACGTGTTCATTTAAAGCGGCGTTCGTTTTTTTTTAGGTTAAATATGTTATTTTTTTAGATAAATCGTTTCATATAATTGTCAAATCAAAGAAATAAAGGAGGAAAATGATTTTTTCCGACGATAAAATACATAAATGATAAGGAAACCCCTCGATACCTCGAAACTACCAATCTGCTTTCTATATTTAAATTAAGTGAAGCGGACTATCTTCTATTTTTAGATACGAACGTCACTGAAGAAGGCTTAAAAAATAAAATGATGCACTTTTCCAAGATAAAAATACTAGCATACTTAGTCTCAAACAACACAGCATTATTTGTCCAATAGAAAATAAAGCTGAATGCCGTTTTAAGCTCAATCGTGATAAATGTTATTTTGAATCACCCTCGACCTCGTTTCCGGGAACTACCAGTTACATCTGGTGCAATATAAGGAAACTTTGACGTTTCTTTAGTAGGACTCGAGTCCACGACCCACGGGTTTAGAGGCCAATGCCCCCCATTAAGTAATTTCTTTCGAAGTTGTTACAGATATTGCCATTTCCGTTCAAAGTTGTCACAAAGGTGATATCCAATTTGCTCTCATGTGTACCAATGAAATCAATGAGAGAGCGCGATGATTTTCCAATGATGTTACCCTTAATTGGATGAATAGTGAAACGTGAATGAATTAAGAAAATTGAGAGTCGATTGTGAGAGAGAAGCTAAAGTAATTGGAGAGACAATTGCGGGATTTGTCAAATTACCGAACTCTGATTATACGCTGTTTTAATGTTGCTCGTACTGATTGAGTTCTCGTATACTGGAAATCAAAATTAGGGACGAATGATCAGGGGATACAGGCTGTATTTGTTCATTAAAGCTGGTTCTAGTTCAAACTTGATTGTTATTGTCATAAAATAATACCATGAATAACTTTGATATTTATTCCTAGTTATTGTTGTAAATTTTTTTAATGAGCATTGATATTTATTTCGGACGATTACTACAGTACTTCTTGGTTAGAAACTTTTATAAATTACGTATTTGTATTCTCAAATTTTAGTTCATAAAGCTGCATTTTCATGTTTATAAGATTTTGTGAATCTTCTTTCTTTTTGCTATTGTCATTTCTTTTTTTTCTATTGTTTTTCGCCAAACCAACACTGTAAAGTTCATATGCCCTCCCCTGATTTTAGGGACGAACGTGCACTTGAGTAGAACCACCACGTTCTTACTTTACGTATGTAAGCTAGCTGGACAGCTTCCTCGCATAACATATTCCAAAATCCCAGTGTATACATGATAATATGATATTTCAAAATGAACATGTAAACTAATGCATTGTCATTTTTTACAAGAATTATTAGAAACTTAAAGATATGTTCAAAACATAAATATATGGATCATATCATAAAAAATACGCGTTTATATTACATTTATATCATACAGTGTACACACAGTTTAACATAATACGTAACTATATGTTCACAGAATATAATTGTTTAGGACCCACATACACTTCTAACTTTTGAAATGTTCATGTTCAAAGTGTCAAAATATCGAATGTGATGATTATTGAAAATATATATCATTTTTGGTTCTTAAAAAAACTGCGTCATTGCGAGGTTTGTTGTTGTTGTTGTTGTTGTTTTTGTTGTTGTACTTTTTTTAGTCTCGTCAACTTGTGAGTGTTCATTTTATGATAGGAGGACTGACATTTTGAACGATATCAACACATCAACAAGATATGAAAAAGCAAATTTTAATAAATTTCATTAAAAAAATGGGCAGGGTTTCAGAATCAATATCATGAATAAAACTGATGAATCATTTTAATCAAAAATAAAACAATCATTTGTAAGGGGGAACTTGAAGCATATTGGACTCATTAAAAGGAAGGACAATAAAATTGCTTTGAAAAAACAGCGAATGTGTTAAATCTGCGGGACTTAACAACGGACAAGATGGCGCTACGTTACGTCACCACGTGACCGCTATGTTTATACAGTTAGCAGACGATAATTGATCTAGTGGTATTTAGAGGGTATAAAGCATGATTTTATGCCTCAAATGATTTTTAAGATTTTTCTCTTTTTCAAAATGAAAATGACTTTTGCATCACTGCGCAAGACACTTAACATTGGAGCTATTTGAATATGTTACTCTGAAAGGACGTCCGCCCGTGAAATATTGCAATCATTTTCACGCAGAGAAACGTTTTGATCTTTATTTTTATCAAACTTCATTTAATATTCTACCAATTGAGGTATTTCAAATAATTTCCTTTTCATCCTTTTGTGTTGAGAGTTTAATAGACATGGGTAAATTCGGTCTGAAATCTGGCGTAAAATAGCTCAAACATGAGCTGCATTCATAATGTTGTTATTTATGTTTGGTTATATTTGACGCATTTTATATGTTTCCACTTTCAATTAAGCAAACGTTAACACTCCTGTTAGTTGTCTTTTTTAACATTTTAAATTTTACGACATGTTTGTCTTAACATATTATAAATGTGAATATTTGATATATGACAGTTGTCAATAAACAAAACATGTTAGGATGAAAACAACACCGAATACTTTTGAATGGCACTATTCTATATATACATTGTACGCAATATCAATGATTTTCCATTGTTATTTATCGTATCAACTGATTATGCTTATTAAAGCGAAACGATTTTTGATAAAAATGTGTTAATTTGTGATCTTTTTTTATCACATCATTGTAATACAAACTTCTAAAATGATATATATTTCAGACACATTGATAAGCTGCTCATAGCAAATACAAAATAAAAACAATCTCAATTACATATTACAATGTATAATGAAGACGCATAATCATCTATATTTTCCTTCAGCGTATTCTATACCCGTATTTTTTCTTCTTTTTTTCTTTCTTTCTTTTGGAGAAACATATGATCTGAAAATGCAATATCATGTCTGTCACAGGAAACGAGACATTGCATGTTGCGTCCCTGTAATCAATATGATAAATTCATTTAAGTAGAAAATTTTGAAGAAATTATTTTTGAAATAGTTAAATGTTTTCTTTTTAACACTGTTGAGAAACATGTCGTAACCTACGTCATTTTTTTTTTCGAAATGTTTAAATCGGAGCATAAAATGATGTATATTTGTGTTAAATTTGATTGAAGTGAATACATATACTATCTAGAAACGAAATGATTTCGTTGTGTGGAGCTTTTATATGATCTTACGTCTTGCTAAACATTTATATTTCTTATATTTCTAATCTTCGAGATCAAAATATGTACTTTAAGAATTTGTCTTGTGAATGCGTAGAAACTTCACTCAATTCAATAACATTCAAGCATTACAATAACGATTTTATACATAAAACACTTAATCAATGCGAGGAGATGTACATTTAGCTTTCAGTAATTTTCTTTTCCCTTATTACATCGGTAATGAAATAATAATTTTCAACCGTATATCAACCTTAATTACCCACTTCAAACAATTCAAAGAGTATTTCAGTAACAACCACTTTCGTGGCAACTTGTGTTACAAACCAACTGTTGTTCTGTAAATGGCTATCCTTCCGAATCATTAATCTCAAATCGGTTCATTCGTATACGGTATACGTTAATGGCAGGGTAATTAACGCCCTAATGCCATTAAAGCAAACTCTAGCTTCTTTATGGATCATTTGAGCGTCTAGCGACGCCCGCTGTGGACGCTTTATATACTTAAACGCTTGAATCATGCGCCGGGTAGTAATGACAATTATAGGCAACTATATTCTACCGTGGGACATAGCTTCAAATGAATATACCAAAAATAATATCCGGCTCTATATTAATAATATTACTGCTGGTGCTAGCTTTATGAATGCAAAAATTGATTTATATGCGTTTTTATTCCGTGGCTGTATCGTTTGTTCACCAAAACGAGACGACGTCAAATTGTGAGATTTTATTAGAACAACATTCTGTCCTTTCATGTGTGGTTAATCACCAATTAACGTGGTAATAATGGATGAAATATGAAAATGTTTGAAGCAATTGCAAATATAAATGTATGTCCCTTGAATGAAAACAGTTGACATTGCTTTGCTGAATTTTAACACATTTTTTTCTCACATACCCAGAATAGAATATTCCGGGGTTTTAATTCATTTTATTCAATACATCTACTCGTATTTGGTTTCCATAATAATACTCAATTGTAGATAAGTAAATGCTCAAAGAATATAAGCAGTTTAAAAACAAGTGATGTTACACTAGTTACTAGCTCTGATGAGACCTTTGCAAGTGAAACTTTGATGTAAATGTATAGTTACCTAAACACAACAGATTTGCCCCATATCCTACTATAGTAAATAATCTCTATAGTGTATGCTTATTTCAAAGAAAGTGTAGGTACTCCCACCATTTTCCAATTTTATTTACTTTACGTGCTTAAAATTTCAAATTGCTTACCTTGAAGCTGCTTATCAAGACTAAAATAATTTATGTTTAGTCTAGAATTTTACCACGAAAGCGTTACTGCCAAGAATAATGTAGAACAATCTTTTCACAATGAATGCAAGCGCAAGAAACGGTCACATTTACAATTAATGCCATTAAGCAAAAATATCAATTTCATAGCCATAGCCGTAAAATCGAGCAGTATTTACGATATAACGACCAAACACTGCAGCACGATTAGATTGACCAAACAAGAAAGACAATATATTTCATCCCCTGTGTATGAAGTGCCACGTGTATCAGCCTATATCACATTTAGATATATCATTACATCCAGACATGTTCATATCACCAGTAAAACACATGTATACTTTACCAAACAGTATTGTAAATCACCAAGAACGACGTTAAAGCAATCTTACAATACATAACAATGGTATACTACTTACATGGTTTAGTATAAAATAGGTTAAAATAAATTAAATGTACATGTGTTACGTTGTTTTTCTTTGTTTTTAGTCCAGCTTAAGAATATATCTAATTTAAGAGCAGTAAAAAGTGACGTAAAATACAGCATTCTAAGAATGTCTCAGTAGTAGAAAACATGATGATGTACAAAAAGACACATTTAAGCATATGTCTTAACAGTTAAGTATTTTGAGTTGAACAGAAAAAAGGATGCTCGAAAACATATTTGGTACGATCATATCAACAAAAGTGAAAATGTTTACAATCAGAGAACGTGAAAACTTGAAATACATCATTTACTTTTTGTCTTAGTAAACGTACAAAATATATGTCTTGTTGGTGAAAACATTGATAAGCCCGACATGTTTCAGATTCTTGGATAAATATTCTGATACAAGTTTTGAAAAATACACTGTAGAATAAAATTTCATTTCAAAGAAAAAGGAGCATATATCATACATTAAATTTGTGACAACATTAATTTTTTTCTATCTAAAACTTCTTTTTCTCCTGGCTTACATGATCGCCTTTTGGATGGAGTGTTTGTAGATAAGTTTATATATACTGGCCGCCGAAATAAACCATATGGGCCAGAGTATTTGCACACTTGCTGGTCCGATCGAGCGTCCACATCACCCACATCAACGGCGACTTTTAATTCAGAATCTTCCTTGACTTGTTCTTCGTTTCTTGGTGGTGAGTGGAGGAGACGACAATACTTCAAACGCATCACGTTTCAAACAGCATCATAACAAAACGGCTCTTGTTGTGTTAGCGCCACCCTCCCGAGTTAGTCACAACAGGTCAAGCAATCGTCTCTGGTACTCTTGGTGATTTTGACCTTGACCTACTGTGTGCCCTCTCCTTGAGGTGCACGCCTAGGGAGGGATTTGGAAAGGCTATTAACCACATTATTATACTGCCGTTACCTTTTGCATGTGCCAAAGAACAACAATATATAAACGCGAAACAAAATATTCCCATACTATTTGGGTTTATCAGAACAAAAAGCTCCAAAACTATGTACAAAGAAATAATTGCTTGAAAACATCTTTCTCTCTCCCATCACTACGAAAATGGTTATTCAAGTAAGAATTAAAAATGTATAAAACTATTATTTCAATATTCGGATATCGCCTCCAATCAGTCAATACTTTGATTTTTATATGAAACATTGTAGCAATAAACCTAAATACATTCGAACAGGGAGGAGCAATATATGAACGTTTTTTTTTTAAAATGGTGAATTTTAACAAATTTTAATAACAAATTAATTTCGATATCAGCTTCAAGAGTTGTACACAGTAAATCATAGAGTATTTTCATATTGGCAATAAATAAACTTTAATAAATTATCTGAATTAACTTCAGCTTTTTTATAAGAAAGCTTCTGTTCATGCGATGGCAGTATAATTCAGCTTTTCAAATTTAGAGCTGTTAATGCACATTAAAATGGCTTATACTATAGCTTTATGAACATTGTATCTTTGAAAAATCAAGTTAAGCGTGCATATCTCCACCCACATAGGTTAATGGACGTCTATAAAAGTACGGCTATAGGCTCCAAACTGTATGCTCGACCTACCCACAAATTTCCATACATTAAATTCTATTTAAGCTTTAGTGTCATTATTTGAATATACGTTCTTAACTACACTGTACTTAACATCTATACGGACAAGGCTGGCTTTCTATTTTGAATATAGAGGTAATTTATTTTAAACGTTTGATATACATGTAATATAAGTACAGTTTCAGTAATTATTTGGCAGTTATGATGGAATGGTTTAAATCCGTTTCGGACAAGAGGAAGGAATTTTCATTACAAACAATTACAATTAAAAAAGAAGTACCTTGTTTCGCTTAGGGATGAATTAATTACATAATGCAAAATTCTCAAATGTTATAGATGTTAAGAATTGCTTGTATATGAAAAATGTAAGTTGTTTTTTTTTCAGCTGATAATACTACAATTTATTTATGTATTTATTTTTTTTATTGAAAATTATTTATTTATCTATCTATTTATTCATATATTTTTTCTTGTTTTAAGGTTCGTAGTGCCAAAGAAATAGAGGAGATTCAAGTTTTATCTATATATATATATACAGGATTTATTTTCATCGATTGGTATGAAAATAAATATTTTATGAGTGGCGTAGCGAAATATGATAATTTTCATAGCACAAGATGAAAATAAATCCTGTATTTATGAAAAAAAACTTGAATTTTGGGTTTATTATATACATTTTTCTCTTTTTGACATTACAATTTGAAAGAATTCCCTTTAAAGTTTGTGTACTTGCAGAATTAAGTAGAAAGTAGCCCGGCAAGATGCCAGTGAAAATACGGAAAATATGTTTCACTGCAGTGAAAAATGAATTTTTACATTGAATATACGGAAAATGAAAATACGCATTTTAATTCATCAATATTTCATTTAAAGTATATAAAAAATAACTTTTTATTTATATTTATTATTATATAATTATATATCAATATTATTTTTATTTCTTCAAAAGCTTTTATTTTAGAGTCTTACTCCTTCACCAATTACCAAAACTATATTTTGCTTTTGTTGCTTTTTTTTTGGGCGATTTGTACCGTTACAGCGATTCTGTATTTTTATGGAAGTTGAAGAAGTATGTATACATTTTACTACTTTAATGACAAATATTTTCACAGTCAGCGCCAATTTCTTTAAGCTATAAGCATCTAACAAGCCTTAAATCCATTATGCAAACCATGTTTGCCTTTTCTAAAGAAGAAAACATTTTTTTCTGTTTTGCGGTATAATGTGCCTTTTAAAGATCTCCACTGAGGTCAAAAAGAAAAGAAAAATCCATATTTGGATCAAGTTAAGCACATATAATGGACAATTTTGCATAATAAAAATGTATATACTGGTAAAACGGGAAAAGGGAATGATCTAAAGATTTACACACAAGTAATTTGTTTAGACTTACATCAAATGGTTCACAAATTTCCATAAAATATTTCCATTTTCATCAAGTCAAAAACAACTCTGTGGAATCCTTTTAAGAAATGATTATTTCGTTTTTTATTATTTTTTTTTTTTTTTTTTTTTTTTTTTTTTCAAAATGTAGAAGTTTACTGAATTTCATTTTGGACTAACATTGACGAAAAAATAGCATTACTGACTATTTTTGCAAAAAAAAGTATGTAGAATAAGTAAATCTTTGTTATAGAAAGCTATCATGTTAATCTGTATCTATTGTAGTTAAAAAGCTAACAAATAATAACTAATTTGATTACAGTAAAATGTGTTTTCTCAAGTTGTTATCTCCAAAAGCTTGTATTTTGAGCATTGAAACGTACAACTACAGTATAGGTTTTATCATGAAAATCTGGATGAACTGTGATATCTCGGAAGCATTGATCACAGTAAAATTACATGAATTTGAGTTTGATTGAGTCTGTATATAAGTGATGATGAATAAGAGCAACATCCCTCACGCCCCCTAGCACCGGCTTGAGCGGTACTCAATGTTCAACACTTAACGTTCTGGAATCTATTGTCTAGACGGTCCAGAAAAATAAAACAACCAAACAGTCACAGAACCATACTCTTGCCTTGCTAGGCCTATCGTTTGGCAATAAATCATTTCTGGAAAAAGGATCAACGTTACTGTTAAATATCAAGAAATGTTTGCATATCTTATAGAAGAAAAAGACATGCAATATGACAGGGTATAATTGATTCTACATGAGGTAGTAATGGTCTTATCATTACAACGGAATTCACACCTAGATATCAAAAGCAACCCGATTTGAGCGTACGTTCATGATTCTTAAAGGTTTGATTATTATATAATGACTTAACGACGTTGGTATTTTGTTTTGGTGTGTGGGGAAAATGTTCGTAAGTCAACAACAGTTTCTTATAAACGAAACTGAATGTTAACATCTATAATGGCGATCTAATTACTAAATATTCTGCATTCATTTCATAATTTCTCTGTCTTAATACAAACACCATTCTTGTGGTTTGAGTTATATCATAAAACAGTTTAGAAAGAAATATAAAAATTTGACATATGGTGCCAGTACTCTCATAGTTATAATGACTATATAACGTACCTTTTGTCATTTACGAGCCGATAAGTTGAAGTAAAACATTAAAATACCTATCTCATATAATAACTGAACAAAAAATAAGTATTTCTTATAAACCTGCCCCAGCTCTTAGTTGTCTGTTTAAAGATTCTCAAAGTTTTGAAATAAAATTTTTAAAATGGAGATCTTTCAAGATTAAATTATGACATAAAGTTGGAAGTCGGACTAGTACGAGTAATCTAAGGATTGCTGACTGCCTGGGTTCAAACCCTGTCAGGGGTAAACCGTTGTTTCCTTGAGCTAGAAATTTGACAATTGCTGAGTTTTGGTTTGTTCCAGGAACGGATTCGATATTGTTTTGATAAGCATATAGTTTCCAACATAATCGTACTAAAATAAATTTGTATAAACTAAACTATATGAATAAAACAAACAGTTTCAGTAATTGTGGTTCTCTGTGGGAGACTGCCAAGAAGGAGCAATATCACTTAGAGCGTCTGTCACAGATTTAAACAGATTCAGAATATTCAGAACTGCCTCACAAAACTTGATACGCGCAACTGTGAGGTAATGAATTCTGGGACATGGGATGCCATTAAGGACGCTGACAACCGTACATAATGAAAATTGCAGACTCGGTGTTTTGATTGCATCTAGTTATAAGAGACAATAAAAATTGCAATAACTTTCATGTCGCGTCACCTCGGCTTAAACAGAATGCATTTTATCTTTAACATTGAACTTATACGAGAAAATTCCTGTGGCTCGTTGTTAAGCGTATATACTTTCTTAAATATATAGAGAGCAATGTGGTTGGTTTATTATCATAAAAAAATAGATGAGGAAAAAATAAATGATGAAAATATTCTCAAGTAGGAAAATGTTGTAATAGTTATAATGAGAACGTCAGTAATTTACAACGTTTCTCGCTTACAGTGTAAAGCTTTGAAAACTAAATAAAAAACATGCTATAAACAACATAATATCATAATTTTGTGCATAAATGTTTTTGTTCGACCTCTAACACCAGAAATTATCGTTAAATTCTGACATTTGGAGTTCAATGGAGCTGAAAGTTGGAGATCAATGGAGGACAAAAAAAGAACACACAGCAAAATTAAGTCCAGTTTTTTAACATTTAAAGTGTATACAGCTATATATCTGATGCAAAACTTATTGTTTGAATTTAAAAAAAAGTATTACACCAAAATGTTTGTATGAAATAAATATGGTAAATTACTGTCCTAAAAGCGAATGGCGCATGCACAAAAACATTGCTAAATAGTTAAAACCCTACTTAAAATAGCAAAATAATATTTTGCTTCGGAACGTTTTATTCTGTTTACATTATTTATGTGTATTAAATAACAGAGACATTCTATGTTACAACTTTTTCGGGAATCAACCATATTATAATGGAACCAACATTATTTTACTGTTGATAAATCTTATTATGATATTTCATAAGATATAGATTTATACCCTTTAAAGTATATCAAACACAACGCACAAAAAAATCCCCCTCAACCCTAAATAATCTCATCCCAAGCACTGACTGAGGCGGTATTCAATTTTCAATAACCGTGAGTATAGATGAAAGTATTTAAAAATGTCATTGCATAGAAACTGTTTAAAATCTCCTGTGATGAAAGCATAAAAAACGTTTTAACATGAACATGTATGCTGTGAGGCTTTATATAGGTTTGTCATTTGCTCTAAATACTAGAAATCAGGCGCAGAAAATGTTATATCAATTATTTGAAAAAAATATTTTATCAAATAAAAAGTAAATATCTTTATATAATTGTTCTTTTTAACAGTTTTGTTTTTTTAATTATGATTGAATGCTGATAAATCAGACATTAATAAAGAGCCAGGCTTAAGTTAAAGTTGAATTAAGTTAAATTTTAAAAACATTTTCCCTTCAAAGACCAGTCCATATTCTTAACTTTATCTCAAACAAAAGCTTACTACATTCATTAATATGACAGTAAAACGTGTATAAAGCTATATATATCCTGCAAAACTAATTTATTGTTTGAATAGTATCAATGAATACATCCTAAATGATTTTTGAAATAAATGTGAAATTAATAGTGATTTGCCTTTAAGCAGGAAAACTTAGCCAAACGGATAAAACCATACTTAACATCATAGCAGAAGATTATAATGTTCCGCATCATTTTATTCCGTTTTGGTACAATATCCATGTGTTTTAAATAACTGTGACATTCTATGTTACAACTTTTTCAGGAATCGACCACAAGATTATTGAACCAATATAATTTAACTATTGATAGATTTTATGAAAATATTTCATAAGATATTAAGTGTAATTTTTGCCTTAAATTTTCTTCTTGCAGTCTTGATTTTCGGATAGTTTAATGTGAGTATCAGTTTAAAAATTCAAATGATTTTAAGTTTAGATACTCACATGTTCAAGTAATAATCTTCAAGTACCTTAAGTTTAGATACTCAAATATTTTAGTTAAGATACTCAAAAATTTTATGTTAAAATATTTAAATATCTTTTGAAATACATCATTCTAACACAGAACATTATATTTTTTCAAAAAAGTAGTTTATTCTAAACCCACACAGTATATCATTCCACAACAAAACAGTGCATTATTCCAAAACAAAACAGCACATTGTTCCAAAACAATATAGTACATTATTCCAAAACAAAATAGTACCAAAACAAAATAGTACATAATTCTAAAGTAAATCAGTACATCATTCCAAAACAAAACAATAGATTATTCCTAAACAAAACAGTACATTATTCCAAAACAAAATAGTACATCATTCCAAAACAAAACAGTATACATCAAATTTTAAGCAGTATGTCTTTCGCATACTAAACTGTATATCATTTGCATACAAAACAGTATGATCTGAATACAAAACAGTAATTCATTCAAATACAAAACAGAACATTATTCGTACATAAAACAGTATATCATTTGCATACAAAACATTGTCATTCAAAAACAAAAACAGACCATCATTCCAGTACACACAGTATATCATTCGAATACGAAACAGTATATCATTCGTATAGAAAACAATATATCATTCAAATACAAAACAGAACATTATTCGTATATATAATTCGTAAAGATAACAATATCATTCTAAAACAAAACAATATCATTCCAGTACAAACAATATATCATTCGAATACAAAACAGTAGTATATCATTCGGATACATGTCAGTGCCTTGTTGATGCATTAATAGATGCTCAACTAAAGTAAAAAAGCCTAAGATCATAAAATTTGTAATTCTTACTTAGATTCAAAGAGGCAATCTGCAACGAATAATAAAGACATATACTCAGAACTAATTTGAATATCGATTTTTTGAGCGATTCTTAGCCCGATTTGAGTGAAACGCTTTTCATTTTTGGGTCATTTTGCACAATGAAAAATTTTATTATAGAAATACGAGGTAAGGGAATAATCTGAAACATTTGCACAAAAGTTATTGATCCAGATCTACAACCATCAAATTGAACATAAATGTTGGAAAAATATTTCCAGCCACTTTGTGTCAAAAACCCTCAGTGGAGTCCCTTTAACGTAGATATTTTAACTGAGAGGTCAAGTAAGTTATTTGATTTAAACGTTGAAATTATATCATTGTGAGGCAATTTTCTCATGATAAAGATTGTAGGGTTTTTATTTACTTTTGATACAGATGGTATCGGAAATACAAGCATATTTATAAATGAATACTTCACACAAAAAACAAAATATATAAAGATATAAGATAAACTTATCTATCGTTACATTATGTCACGAAAAGTGTATTTAAGGTCGTTCTTTGTGGTCTACTTGCTTCAAACATAAACACCAAACATCAGCTATGTGAAGTATGTAGGCTTGTAGAGTGGTGTCGGATGCTGGCAATTTGGATACTTAATTGCTTTGATATCAATCCTGCTACCGGGCACTTATGGTGAAGAAAAAATGCAAAAAAAGCTAAAACAAAGACAGACAAAGATTTAACATAATGATACCCATTGATGATGGTTGTCCTAAGGGGCTATCTGAAGTAATCAGCGGACAATCTCCTAAATAAACCCCTCATTAATGCAGTCTAAAACACTTAACACTTATATTAATACTGAGTGTTGTTGAATAATTAAGCAAATAATACCCATCTGAGAAAGGTTGATAAAATAATTATCAAAAAACGGCTATAAGCACTGTTTTGAAAGGTACTTGTGTGTAATGATTTTTCAATTATGAATCAATTTAGGAACAAAACAATATTATATATAATATTCGGCGGACATATCCGTAATTGTCAAGTGTTTGCTTTAATCAAGTGACGTTCTCAAGGGCTTTTGCTATTATTACTGGATACTTACTAAGATTTTGATCCCTTATACGGAGAAAAAAAGCACAATGAATGTATTATCTTGAGAAAGGAGAGAGGGTAAAACAGAGATGACTAGATTGTCAACTATGAAACACAATTTTCTGCATTGTTTTGATTTGTAACGATGCGCCGAAATTTGACGATATCACGCAGTGTAATCATTTATTGCATGAATTATTCATTTGTAATTATAAAAGTGACATTATGCACATCCAAGTGTATTTTGATATAGACATAATTGTGTTATGTTTTATATTTTACTATGCAAAAACAGTCAATAATCCTCGTGATCCACTGAATTTTTTATAAATACTGTTTAGAATGTTATCAGTAGATTTCAATCTTTTAAAAAGAGTGGTACAGTCTTTTTTATTTTAGTTTTTGTATTTGTTGTGCTATATGTAACAATTTAGAGAAAACGTCGATGAATTATTTAATCATAGCTCACTTTAATGACATTCGTTTATTTGACTTTATGCTTTTATGGAAATAGTTTTTTAACATTTACTTTGTCGTATGCCAGCACTTAAAATGTTTCATTTTTTAAAAGCTATATATATGGTTGAAAATAACGACAACAATACTTATCACAGTGAAGCTCAAATAAAAAAAATTGAAACAGTAAGATGTCACTATAAAGTTAGATATGATGTTTTTCATGATAAGAATATAACGTTATTCAAAACAATGAAAAACGTTTGTTCCTGCGAGGTTTATGCCTTGTAATTTTAAAAACATGGGAATCTTTTAGACCTTGAATTTTCTTGTGCGTCAATTTTCTTTTTATTTATTTACTTTTATTAATTAATTAATTTATTTAGTTATTTTTTTTTTCATTATTCATGAAAACTCTCTCCGTGTCATCTGAGGTAAGGAAAGGTCACGCTTTACATGTGGCAAATATTTTCAAATTCCGCTTCCTTGTAAGCCGTCCTTTAAGTAGTGGGTTAATATTTGAAAAAGTGCTGAAATGTGATTGATATGTTTGCATTCTATTGGGTGTGAAGAGCGTGTTAAATGCCGTCCTCACGTCAATTATCCGGACCGCTGATTTGAACCCTCACGGTGTCAAGTGAACAACATAATTTAGAAGCACTTGAAACCGTTTGTCTGTTTATTTGACGGGTAGATAAGCGTCAAGTACCGCTTAGCCCACTATAACACTTGCTCCCGACTGTGTTGGATGACACCACTGACTAAATTCGTGCACATCATAATCCTTGTAGTCCCGTTTATACAGTGGTGTCAAAATGAATTTATTGTACACCGAATTAGTAAAAATTTAAATATCGTAAAATTTGAATAATTTATCAAAATTTCATTTTTCTCTTATCTTAAAGCTTCGTTTATATTTGTCATATCTATTTCAATTTTTTCTGTGATTGATCGGGACTTAAAATCTGACCACTTAACTGTCATAATTTACAATTTGTAAATTGACAATTTATTCTCCTAATTGACTAAAATATTTTACCCACCTGTTTGTGAAATATTTCAAAGTGCTTTAGTTTGACAGCATACGATGCTTTGTTTTTATTTCTAGCAGTTAAAAAGATATCGCAAAGAAATTAATTAAAGTGAAAGCTAAGTTGTTGAAAGATTTGAAGTTTTTGCAAAAACATCTAATTCCAAAACAAGAGTGAACATCATTTATATCAACAAGAACATTTTTGTAGCCACAAAACATGTTCAATTCATCTCGGTGACAAATAGCATACTTGTTAAAAAAAATGCGTATTCATCAAGATAATTCTAGTTGTTTTCTTGTTGTAATATATATACTTGGGCATGATGATAAACCATCATTAATTTACGATGTGTAATGATTTACCAAAGTACAATGCCTCCCGATTCATGCTATTTTTCATTAAAAATTTTGAAAATGTATTTCAACGTTAAAAATTATTGTAAAGTGAGCAAGGCTTTTTTACATAATATTATTGCAAATGACACTTACAAATCCGCTTAAAATACAAAAAAGAGGTCAAAATATGCAAAAATACAAACCTCACTGCGATAGTCACGCGATAGTCACGCGATAAATACAGCAAAATCTTAGCATATATCTCTCAAACTTTTTTTTCTTGTTATAGTTTGGATCATAATTATGGAGGCATGCAGCTTTAAATAGTAAATTCCTTCTTTGATCTGTCAATATTTTATAGTGTAAAACTTTTGAACCTTTCTTAGTAAATCGTTAACTCCTTTAGTGTTGTACTTTCCAATAAAAATCATTAAAACAATTAACAAAACATTTTATTTACTGTAAAAAAATTATATTAATTTTGAACCATTTCCGTGACATTTTTTAAAGTCTTGATAGATTGTAATTTATGAATAAATAAATGATTGACTTAATAATTATTCAATCTTAAAGAAAAACAACAGCAGTAAGGGTCATTTTCTTTATCTAATGTTTCTGATGCAATTCTAACTTAAAAAATAAAAAAATAAAAACAACAAAAATAAAAATGAAATAATATAGAGGCTTCTTTTATACATAGTGTAAGCTTTATGAACACAACTTATTCTTAAAAGAAATTATAATTTGGCATGTTTTTTTTTTGTTTTGTTGTGTTTGTTTGTTTTGTTGTTGGTTTTTTTTTGGTTTTGTTTTTTTGTTGTTTTTTTTCAATTTTTATTCTTTCAATTCCATATTTTCAGCGCTGTTTCAGTCGTTATTACAACAAGTTCACTTAAGTATATAAAGTGAAAGATAACAGAATGAAAAATAGCTTTACAAACATTTAGAAATGTACATCACTTCATAAATTTAAAAAAGAATAAAAATTATTAACTATAACAGTGATCAATTATATCAATTAAGAAACCACCTTATACCCTGCTGATTTTATTCAATATTATACAAATGCTGATATTTTAAAATTTCGTAATACCTCTGACCGTTGACAGACGCTTGCCTCCGAATGATATTGCAAAGAATGGCAGTGTTTCAAATATTACCCGCACCGTAATTAAAGTGGCCTTTTGTCAGACGTAATACACTATTGTTAATATCGAGACGTGGACAGGTTTCATTCAATTTCCGTTGCAGTATTCTAGATTTAATTCATTGCCACTTGTTTTCTTTTAAGCTGGATGATTTGGCGTGAATTAATCTCAATTATATACAGTTCAATGCATCTTTTTAGTTCTAATGATTCAATTAAAATTCAGCCAATCTCGTCCCATCACTACCCACAGTGCCTCGCGCTGCGCACCGACCTCGGGCGAAGAGAAGTCAATTGCTTTCTGACAGCCAATAGTAAAGCGCGTTGTGAACATTGGCGTGTGTCACTCAAAAACGACTTGACAGTTACGAATCAATGAGTTAAATAGCAAGCAGTAAAAGAAGGATCAGTTTCATTAAGTACCACCCTATGTAAGTTGATGGTAGGAATGATCACTTTGTTTACACTAACATTCTACCAACAAGCGATTTTTACAATTCGCTCACTCCACGCGTTTGTTTGTAATGCGATAGCCTTGCATAGAAGCTGTGCATGACGAATATGTTTGTTTAAGTCGTTGCAAAAATATAGTGCTAATTTATAGATATCTAAGAAACAGTCGAATAACAGAACTTCCGAAATTCCTTTTTGTCAAGGAAATTGTACGTACACATCTCCATATAACCAGTGAAACAAATTGCGGCAATTAGATGTAACTGACTTATATTTAGCAACTTATAAACGTCGTGGCTATGTGGTATATAAATTTGGATTTATTAAAGTGCTATTTTCGCTATTAAAACACAATGAATCACAGAGGGTCTAATTCGTTTTCTATAGATTCACTGATATCATCACCGTTTACATCTAGATATGGTTCGATGATGTATAACAGTGGCTACGTGTTCATGCCACCGGTGAGCTCGACGGTACTTCCGTACGCACAAGCGTCCTATGGTTTTCCTTTGGGTTCACGTACGACATATCCAGGACATTATCATAGTGCATTTAGTGGTTCCGTAATGGGAAATTACGGACGGGCAGACATTCCACTTTCAACATTCAATGACTTTATGAATAAACCAAAGAAAATGGCCCGAGAGAGTCCGACTGAAGTTGTGTCCGACGACAACGATGAAGGGGATGATTCACATCCGAAAGATTTACGAGTGGCAGCAAATTGCCAAAAAGAAGACGAGCTCGCAATGCAAGACGAAAATGACAATGATGACGTCATGAGTGACAATTCAATAGCAGGTATGATAATCGAAAGTTAATTTAAACAGTCGCTTCTTTCTGAAACTAAGTAAGCTGAAATTTAATATACTGATGTAACAAAAATGTTATTGTTTTGTAACATACGATCACATACGATATATTAAGAAAATTATAATAAATTTTAATACAAATAACTTTTACTATAACGATTATTTCATGATTATTTCTTAAGTATGCATGTTTTTCATTTGATTATAAAAAGTGACTGTTAACTATTTCGCCGGGCACAATTGATCTTTAACAGAATATGACGACGTCAAATGCGCATGTCATGATATAAAGCATAAATGAATGTAACCAATTAAAAACCAGAATCAAGAGTAAAATATCTAACAATTTAAACTTGGGTTTATTATTTTGATATCATATCTAATACACTCCTTTTTATCAATTTTACATCCGCCTAAACTCAATATGATGGTTATTTGCTTACAGTTTATTCTATCGAAAACATTTAAGTTTGATAATAAATTACGATAGAAGACCTTAAATATACTCCTAAGAATTCACAACTATGCAATACGGAAGAAAGACGTATTGTTTAAATATAACTGCTAATAAGACATATGTAATTGATTTGCCCTGACCCTGTTCATGATAAGGCATTTATATGTTTTCTATGGTAATATACAATATTTTCTAAATATCTGAATGTTTTAAATGTGTATAGTTGATTAGGTTTAAACACAAAATATTCTTACATAAATGTCATAGTTTATTTATCGTTGAATTCTTTATACGTATTAACAAACCAAACCAAGATTTATAATTTTACATCGGAAAAGAAATCATGAGTGTCTGAGTCACTTTTACAACAAAATAATTTAGTCTAAATTAACACAATCTTAAATATTTAAATAAGTTCATTTACAATGTACATAAAAACATCTTTTCAGGCATGTAACTATCCGAATTCTATCTTTTTGCAAAATATATTACGCCGTATAAGCCGGTTTTTTTTCTTGTTTCTTGGTTTCATGTTTTCTTGGTTGCTTGTTTGTTAGTGTTATTTATAGATATAAACTCAGAACGGGTTTTGTAATGCATGTTGCTAAAATAGCATCGTACTTCAAAACATATATACAACTTGAAATAAACTAATTTTTTTAAATGTTATCAAACTGGGGCTTTCAAAGAAAATAGATGGAATAACGAAATAGCTTTAACATGTGTCAAATGTTGTTGACATTTTCAACAAAAATAAAATTCTGCTAAATAACAGGATTTTTGCATGTCATTGGAATTTCAAAACATTGTGGTATACTATAATAAAATTACAAATGCAATTTTGTTTCTTATAGAAAATAATAAAGTGTATATACGATTATATTTTTTTAATAATAGTAGATAAATAAATGGATATTCTTTAAATGACTTAACTTACCAATATATATCGTATTTAGACAAGTTCATCTTTAATCAAGCAAATATTATACATGATAATCAGAGTCAGTTAGAAGAATCGGATGATACAAAAAATGTCGTCTGTTCAAACGTTTGATATCTACATGTATGTATCATAAAATGCGAGTATCAAGCTTAAGAATGTATTTATAGTAAAATGTGTCAACTCAAGATTTGGTGTTTCCTGGAGCGGAGCGGGATTATTTCTTGTTGGTTGCTTTGCTTGTAGAGTTCATTACTGCTTAACGGGCGTAGTATTTCAATCCGATGTATTTGCTATAAATTATATTAATAAATCGTTCATAAACATCCGTCACCCACGTGGTTTAGATTTTCCACAAACAAATATGCATGTATATTAAAAGATTATTTATAAACATGTTACTTTTCTGCACATAACAGGGACCATTTACCATTTTAAATAATTTACTTATTGCCAATACACAAAATTATCTTAATTAATCAGCTATGTTTGAGACCAACGTATTGTCATTGTCACATTCACATATAACAAGCTAGAAACTACCAACAAACGGTGGGGACATTTCAACTTCATGAATTCCCGATTTCAACTTAAAGTTTATGAATTCACGATTTCATCTTCATGTTGAAATCGTGAATTCATGAAGTTTACATAGTCGGTCATGAAGTTGAAATCGTGAATTCTTGAAGTTGAAATCGGGAATTTGTGAAGTTGAAATGGCCCTACTAAAACGCAAAGGAAGCAAAGGCTATAAGGACAATAAGCAACATTTTGTTGGAAACTGTATCATGTAACAGCTTTTGAGACATGAAAAATATAATTATAACCATTAAAAATTGAATGGCCATTAAAGAATGACATTTATACATATACAAACAGATACTACATTGCGCAAAATAACAATCTGTGTGTTTCTAGAAGCATTTATTTTCGCGGACGAGGACCTATGCTCAAGTTCGAAAAAAAAAGAAATAAATATTCTCTTCTGTTCTGTGTTTCTAGAAGCATTTAAGGCCGAAAGTTTTGTTCATGATTTAATCAGAAATTATCTGATAAGCAAAAAGTATACAAAAAAATAAATAACGGAGTATTTAATACAATAAATACCATATACTAATATACTACAAAATAACATGAAATAAATGAGGACATCAACTTCAGAAAGGCTATGTATATGTTACAAGATTTTGTTGTTGTTTTATTTTTTCTCATCAATTTGTAACATGCATTTATATGCAGTACTAAGTTGATATTAATTGCTGTTAATTCACTTGAAGAATATTATGCCAATTTACGCACAAAATTTAAATATGGAAATTAATAATTGTATGTAAGGACTCAATGTACAAGTTAATATTTTAAATGCATGTATTAAAAGCTCGACTGTTTTGTAAAGTTTTCATTTCTTTCTATCATGTTTATAGCAAAGACTCATGGCACATTTTGTGTAAGATTTTTGCATTGAGTTATTATTGTTTCAAGTTTTTTAGTATACAATCTTCTGTAAAGATTCGTAATGGTAAATTTCTATTCTAATTTATCTTTCATTGACATGACCGGACAGTCAATGACTTTTTTGATAACGTTCTTCTCGTTGTGTAATGGCCATCGTGAATTTTAGAAACGTTCAACTATTTCATATGGTTTAGATTTCTTTTACAATAGTTTGAAATTGTAAATAATTAGACAATGAATAAATTGCAGGGCAATTATGCCCCAGAAATGCTTTTATTTTTATTTCTCAAAAGTTTTTTTATACTGTATGTCCTGTTAAAGTTTCCATAAAGTACTACCTGAAACACATTTTGCATTTGTTGCTTCTTAACAATTTTTGATACTTTTATAACAAATAATTTCACATTCGGCGCAACTTTCTCTCAGGCAATGAACATCTTACATGCACCAAAGTTTAAACATTCCTAAAGAAGGAAAAAATGTTTCTGAGGAATAATGTGCCTTTAAGAAAAAAAAGTGTCAAAATTACGGGGGAGCCGAACGTTGGATGATTAGGATATAAATATTATTATTATATATTTAATTGAAACAGAACGAACAAGCATGTTTAAATTCAGTACCTAAAAGAAGCACGGAAAATTGATCAACATCAGTCTTAATATTTGTTAAATTTATATTTTATACATGTATCTAAAACAATGATATGACAAGTGTAAAGGATTTTATAAAAAAAATCATCACAATGTAGTCACGGATGTACCAAGATATATAAATAATTAGATTTATTTCTAAGAACAGCTTTTTTGTATGGTAAACCATTTGTACCGATGAAGATATTTAAGTAAAAAACCGGTTGCACGATAAATCAGTAAACTAAAACTCTTAAGATTTCAAAGAAATATCAAATAAACATTTAATTCTGAACAAAATATGTTGCGTATTAGAACTAAGTGTTTCCTTTCAACATTATTATGTTTCAAAATTACGAGAAAGAATAACTGAACAAAATGTCCAAGGAATCGATTTTTTAGCGTCAACATTAATTTATATATAAATATTTTAGAAAAAAAATACTGTTTGAAACAGTTTTGAAACCGTTTTGCTTATTGTGAATAATTGTCAGTTTACTTTTTGTTCTTGTTTTTATATATAAAGCAAGTGTATTTCAATCATTGCCGCATATAATTTAATAAAAGTTGATATATGCATTATTTTGGGAAAAAATAAAACAATTAATTTGAGAATATAGCACAGTTACAGCCGATTATTTGCACTTAGATTAAAGAAGCTACTCACTATTTCAAAACCAACATTATCTGATAATGAATTCAGGAAGTAAATAGCATAATTTGAATTTCTTCAACGCCATTTTCCACAGAAATGACAATAATAGTTTTATTTTCAAAAGTACAAAATAAATTACCCAGTAAACGATGTATCTATTTATAATTATTAACGATAAAATGGTCACAAGTTGTAACTCGTAGTCTTTAACCCTTACGCTAAATACCTTATATGGACTTGTTCATCTTTAAGCCTGGACGAAATAATTCATTATCTTAGGGAAATTTTCAAATTATAATGACTGAATAGCGAGCAGTGCAGACCATGATCAGTCGGCTCTCTTGGTCTGTGCTGGTCGCATTGGTTGAATAGTTTGATGTCGCCAGAAGGCTAAGTCTTAAATACTTAAATTAATTAATCAGCTATGGCATTATTTGAAACATTGCACAATAAAGGGTCAAGAGCAATCTACGTAAAACTGATCTCGAAACTTTTAATTTTGTATTTTAAGAAATGCGCATTAGAGATTATCCTGAAAACTATATGTACTTTGAATATCTCTAAAATTGGTACAGATATTGAATATATATTTGAGAAGTAATTGGAAATTCATTCAACCAAATTTTACTACTCTATTGCATTTTAACATTATAGTGATATACTTGAAAACTGTTTAACAACTAAAACATAGATTTTTCACATAGAATTCGATGTTGAGAAATTTACAATTATTCTGAAACCATTTGATAAGATATTAACTAGAAACTTTAAATTTAATTAATGTCAAAAACAAGCATAATAGACTTTAAAAGTTATAAAAGTTATGCCCCATTTTGGTTAAATAAATGTTCTAAATTGAAATTTACTTCTATATCTATGAAACAAGGTACTGCATTATCTGAAATCTGACAAAAAGATTTTATTATAGAATAAATATACGATAGATATATATCAGTCGCTCTGTCTATAAGGTAAATTGGCCCAGAGGACCATTAATACAAGTTTACATATTATTCAGCAGGAGGCCTGTCCTCAAAAATATATTTACAGTTTATTTGTTTCGTTTAATAAGCTTCAGCTTTTTCTATATAACATTATTAAGAAAAAAATAATAATTATAACAATGAATCAAAAATTATGTTTCTACTAATGTTTGAAATATGTATTTTTAAACTGATATAAACGCCCAAACCCGACTTTTAATTTGTTTTGATCGTTTTTACTGAAAGTATATTAAATATCTCTAAAATTTACAATATTGAATATTATTTAAAGTAATTGTTCATCAATTTTCTTAAAAGTATTTTGGTTGCCCTTGTCAAACATAAACTACTTTTACCGTCTAGTTTTTATTTCATTAGACTTTGAAAATATCAGGTACCATATTTGATAACATATTTAACACAATTTAGCCAATAAATACCAATAATAATTTCATAATTAAACACTTTTTTCTTCTGAAGAGTGATCTGAGAGATACAAATTTTTTTTAATAATGCTCAAAGAAAAAAAAAGAAAGAAAAAAGTCGCCTCTTCTGGGGCTTGAACCCGCGCACCTCAGTTCCAATGCAGTTAACACTAGTTCTAGCCTATTTGAATATTCTTCAAAGTGGAGGTAATGCATTAGGTGGATCAAACCTTAAACTGTTTTAGTAATATTTAAACATAGGATAATAAACGAATTTGTGAGACCTTATATTAGTTTACTTTATTGATTATCACTGTCTCTGTTCGTTTTGGCAAATGGTAACAAATAGCGTTCATTGTTACATGTTTCTAGCTTGATATAAAAATTTAAATTATTCTCATGTCGTTACCTGTACAAAGTTGACTTTCATCATCATCATCATCATCATCATCATTATCACCATTACCATATTATTATTATTTATATTATAATTACCATAGTTGTTGTTGTTGTTATTATTATTATTATTATTATTATTATTATTATTATTATTATTATTATCATTATTATTATTATTACAATTGACCTTACAGAAACCCAACCTTTTTTTTAGAAAATCAAGTGAACCGAAAAAAATAAATAGAGCATTGCACAGAATAATAATCATACAATAAAATCTTCATACATTTTATTGTTATACAAAAATTATTACTGAGAAATCAAATTGATACATTACTTTAAAAAAAAGTCAACATAAAAACCAAAACGAGCGTTGCTAAACAAAATGCAATGTAATAGCAGGTATTATTAAAAAAAAAAGAGCAGAGCAGATCATTTAAGGATTGACACAGGTCAGAAACATAGCTCAGAAGCTATCAGATTAAATAATAGGTGAATATCAAATAAACTTTTCATTTAGTTTTTTTATTCACAATAAGATATAACAGTTGCACACCAAAAAAGACAGAGAAATGTAAAAAGTGAGGCATATTCATAAAATTTATTATACACAACAAATATTGACGACCTGTAGTGTTCTTAATTAGTAAATACATGTAATATTGCTTTAAATATTCATTTTAGCTAGTTATTTTTGTGGTTTCTTTTAAACACATGAAATCATGATAGCATCAACTTCTCCGCTGACAACTTGTAGGAAAAATAATAAACCCTTTTCTTTCAATAATAATGATTTTAATCAAACCAAGTTGTATCACTGACAGAAAAAGAAACCAAGACTCTTGACACCAAAAATCAAGCAACTAAGCGTTAAATGGTTTTCATAGTTCGTCTGCCATCGGGTCGTGTCTAATATGTCATTAATCTGCAATAACAATTCAGCTGCAAATGGTCATCACTCAATTTTTGGTCATTTTAGCCTCCTCCCATGTTAATAGATCTATTTCGGTGTGTAGAATAGTAATAATCAGTTAGCGATATGGTAATTACATCAGCAGGAGGGGCAATGCAATCCGAATCTTAGGAAGAACGAAGCTGTGCAGACGTTTTTGATACAGTCGATGCCCTGAGAAGTAATTAAGTATCAACGGTTACCAATGAGACAAACGCAAAACATTAATTATATTGATAACAACAAAGTTTTATTTGTTCAAAACTTAATTCTATGAATAACATATGATTTGCATTTTGCAAAGACGAAATAAATAGAATTATGATATGAACTCGTAATGAAAAGTGCATTTTAAAATGCAATTGCATTAATAATAATAATATTATTAATAATAATAATAATTATAATAATTATAAAAATAATGATGATGATGCTGATGATGATGTACAGACTAGCTCAGTATGAAAATAAACTAGATAATGATTGTTACATACATTGTATTTTATTTCCAACAATATATTTCAACAAACAAAGGTGATTTTTGAAAATGCTCACTTTATGTGACACTTGCGCACATGGTAATCATATATCAATACAAAATAACCCAAACAGGAAAAAACATAACCACTATATGTCAATTCGTGGTGGCTCTATGTATAAGTGTTTTTAATTTTAACAACTTGGGAAATTTCTATATTATTTCATTTACAGTTCACCGCAAAAATTATCAAAACATGTTTTTGAAAAGGCTACAAATAGGATTTGTCATAGATATAGTTACATGAAATTCAATTTTGATAAGATGTTAACACTTGATTTAGATGAGGAAATTGTTTCGGTTTTTAAAGTGCATTGGTCTATAGGTTTGTGATACCATAAATAATGGTATTGATAGTTTTTTAGTATACGTGATACCAAACCATGAAAGAAAGATACGAGTATGGATGTTTTTATTGTTGTATTTTATGTAAGTGTTAGATAGATGATCCGATATTACATATCTTTATATAACAGTTAATAAATTGTTCTAGAACAGAATGCCATTATTCATGATATAAATGTTCATACTAAATCACTTAGAACATTATTAGCTTGTTTTCAAGAAATGTTTTACAAGAATATCCAAATGATACATTTCTATCATTTGTTATAAATATTTTAAATACTTATAGAAAATGTGCCCATTGTAGACCAATCCACTATGACGGCTGATGTCAACATTATTGCTATCACGTCATCCTGCTATGCACACATATGTAACTGCATATTATTATGAAAGTTTGTATATGACTCTTTTGAGAGCCAATTTCTAAATAAAAGATTCTATTATATACAATATTGCTGTCAGGTGAACACCAACTATATTCGTTTTATTTTCAGAAGATACAATGCTAGACACGACTAATGAAGATGATAGAGACATCACAAGGTCAGACGACGAAGAAGAGGACAATGAAAATTCAAACAGTAATCGGCTCAAATCAAAACTCACAAGTGACACTGAAGATGCCGGAAAAGTAACGCTTCCGTCTGGGAAAACCAGACGGCGTAGAACGGCTTTTACTTCTGAACAACTCTTAGAACTAGAAAAGGAATTCCACAGTAAAAAGTATTTATCTTTAACTGAACGTTCTCAGATTGCGCATGCGCTTAAATTAAGTGAAGTTCAGGTAAAAATTTGGTTTCAAAATAGGAGAGCGAAATGGAAAAGAGTAAAAGCTGGACTGGTACACGGACGAACAACTTCGGATAATATGAATAAACCAAAAATAGTTGTCCCTATTCCAGTGAAACCTGAAAAAATTGGCGTTTCCCTAGTCAACCCCCAAGAAATTTACAAAAAAAATGCCCCAAATTTTTACCCACTAAAACCCCAATTTCACAATTTTAAATTTACAAGTTTTCAAGATTGAACAATCTTTTAACCTCGGACTTAAATTCTCAATGTTATCTTATCTCGGAGATTGTTCAAACCTCCTTTTTCAAAATGTCACTTTCAATGTATTAAGAGTTAATAAAGTTGATTTGTTTTAACGAGAGACAGATGTGATTCAGGACTATGGTGATAAATATCTATAAAACGAGAAAAATATAAAAGGCTGATAAATTTAACTCACCATTAAATCATATATAAATTAAATTTACATATATATAAAATGTTTGTATGTTTTAGGACTTTTTATATGTTAGACAAAAAATAAAAAATAAATTAATGTATTAACTGTTACAATTGTTCTGTATTTGTTTATAGTAAGAATTTGTTTTTGGAAAATTATGACTTTTGCAACAGTTTAGTCGGTACCAACGTAATAGATTATTATTTTGTATTTCTTTTTGCGATAACATGACACATAGAAATCAAGAGAAGTATATGGGAAGACCCAAAAAAAGAAAATGAATAGAATAAATAAAAATAAGAATCGCCTTATACCTGGTGTGGAAAGTATTGTTGACTAGTAGAACATTCCATTCATATCACATTTTGAAAGTACATGATTGTATTATTTAATTACAAAGTTTACATTTCTTTGAAGCTAGAAAAAACGTCATTAAATACCGAATACACGTAATAGATTTTAAAGCACGATTTAACTCACAACACAATGTTGGAAGACGCTTGCAGTAATCATGAGCACAAGGTAGAAAAATATCACTTTTTTCGTCGATTTTATCAATTAAAAAAAATTAATTGTTGTGAAAAAATGGACTAAAGAGTTTTAAAGTGTATTTCGGTGGATGAAAATGCGAGTTTTAAGCATTCAATCATTCAAGATATACCGGAATACGGTATTTAGTGTGGTGCTCAAACACGTGTTTTAGTCTTACTTTTTCACTTTAATCCGGATAGACTCATAAAATCGCCTTGGCCTTTATAAAGACAAAGCTATTCGAGTAATTTCAATTTTTTTAAACAATAAAAAAGCTGGATAGTGATTACTCTTTTCCACCAATAAAGAGCCACGTCAGAATGCATGCACATCCGGCCAGAATGGGCACATTTCCAGCTAGACTGAACACACATTCCGCCAGAGTGCGTACACTTCCAGCATGACTGCACACACATCCGGCAAGAATGGGCACACTTCCAGCAAGACTTCATACACATCCAGCCAGAATGGGCACATTTCAAGCAAGACTGAACACACATTCCGCCAGAGTTGGTACATTTCCAGCAAGACTGCACACACATTCCGCCAGAATGGGCACACTTCCAGCAAGACTTCATACACATCCGACCAGAATGGGCACTCTTCCAGCAAGACTAAATACACATTCCGCAAGAATTTGCACACTTCCAGCAAGACTGCACACACATTCCGCCAAAATGGACACACTTCCAGCATGACTGCACACACATTCCACCATAATGGACACACTTCCAGCAAGACTGCAAACACATTCCTCCAGAATGAGCACACTTCCAGCAAGACTGCATACACATCCGACCAGAATAGGCACTCTTCCAGCAAGTCTGAACACACATTCCGCAAGAATGGGCACACTTCTAGCAAGACTGCACACACATTCCGCCAAAATGGACACACTTCCAGCAAGACTGCACACACATTCCGCCAGAATGGGCACACTCCAAACAAGACTTCATACACATCCGACAAGAATGGGCACTCTTCCAGCAAGACTAAACACACATTCCGCAAGAATGGGCACACTTCCAGCAAGACTGCACACACATTCCGCCATAATGACACACTTCCAGAAAGACTGCATACACATTCCGTCAGAATGGGCACACTTCCAGCAAGACTTCACACACATTCCGCCATAATGGACACACTTCCAGCAAGACTGCACACACATTCCACCAGAGTGGGCGTATTTCAAGCAAGACTGCGCACACACATTCCGCTATAATGGACACACTTCCAGTAAGACTGCACACACATTCCGCCATAATGGACACACTTCCAGCAAGACTGCACACACATTCCGCCATAATGGACACACTTCCAGCAAGACTGCAAACACATTCCGCCATAATGGGCACAATTCCAGCAAGACTGCACACACTGGCCGACTGCACAAACCGACGTTGACAGCTTTATCCAATCAAAGAATTCAAAGTCCCTGTCGGCATTCAAACCTACAGCGGTAAGGGGCAAGTGGTTTGAAGTCAACGACCTGAACCACTGGGCCACGGACGCCCCACCCTAATGGTATATTATTAAGTGAACAGATTAATGTCAAGATAAGTTTACATTTTTTCACTATTCTTTTCAAAATTTATTATTTATTTCGAATAAACGATAAATAACTCACGTGGCCCAAGGTCATTTCTGTTAATATCATCGGAATTTACCTGTTACGTTCAATTATAAAAAGAGTTGGGGCAGCTTTTATAAAGACAATTTTAAACTTTTTTATGGGTTTAAAAAATTTAAATTTTTCTGTAGTGGGAAAACTTTTGGGGAAATTTAAAACCCACTGGTAATTTTTTTCTCAATTTTTAGAAACCCAAAGTTTAAATGAGTACCGGTTTGCCTTTTTAGGAAAATTTGGGTTTTTACTTTTTTACTGGAAAATTTTATATTGGGTTTTTTCAAGGAAATTGGGTTTTGGACGACAGCTAAAAAATAGATCAACACATCTGTTAAAAAACGGGTAAAAATAAGCAAAAAAAAATACATTAATAAAAAGATAAACGCTTTTTTATCAGGAACCTTTTTTCCAAATTTCCCAAATTCACAACGGGCGTTAAAATGACTTTTTAAAAAAAAGAAAATTTTTTTAAATGATTTTTCCGGCAAAGTTGCTTTCGGTAGTGGTTTTCAACACACAAAAATTAATTCGAAGAAGGGTGTCTGATACGGCTGATAGTTTTGGTAAATGTAAGAAGGCCAAATTGTTGTGGTTTTTTTGGGGTTTTTTTTAAGTCTTCATTGTGTTATGACTGTATTTGTCGCATTCATCGAGCAAAGTTTGTACTAAGAAATGACCGGACAACGCAAGTGTGCATTGTTATTTTAAATAAAAAAGCAACAGGAAAGAGAATCACTATGTCGCCTTTCATGGCCACTGAATAAATGCATCAAAATCTGAATCTTTGGTTATCTCTCGTAAAAAATATTTCATCCCCTACTTCATAACAAACATAAAGCCACTTTCAACAAATATCATGAAAGCCGTCAATATCTACATGACAACGCAGGCTATTCTCTTCAACAGTTTGCTGCCCTTTCATACCATCGAACTATCCGAATGAATCCGCACATTGGATATTCCGTTATTTCTATATTTCTGAAAGGTTCTTCTCAAGGAGTAGGCAAATATAAAGTCAGCGCTCGGGCCAAATCTTTTTTTTAATTCTCGTATCGTGTACATTACTTATTTATATTATTTGTATATTTACTGAAATAAAATGTTTAAACTAAGAAATGTATTCATATTTACAATCCAAAATTTTGGGTGATTTTACAAAATACAGCAAACTAGCAATGCACACTTTTCTTAAGCAATATTCTACGCCGTTACTAACGGATAAAGAGAAGTTTCTGCTTATGTTGATAAACTATAACATAAATCTGTTGAAAGAAAGTGCATTCGGCTAGTCTAAATCACTGTAAAGTTCAGGTGATATCATTGTAATAACTGGAACAATCTTTTCTGAGTCTTAATAGAAATTGACGCAAATTTGAAGGTGTGCTGCTATGTTTTTTCATAATCATTTTTGGTATGTTTTCATTGTCGGATAGATAGGTTCATTCCAGACTTTTTAAACATTTTCTACAACATTATGCATTTTCTTCTAAAAAATGAACCTTTTGTAAGACTTTCTCTTTTAAGCTATAAAGAGTTTTATTTTCGCTAATATATTTTGGAATTTAATATCTCAAACTGCGTGCAGAACAAAAACAATATGAAGTCATATATGTTTGACTTTCAAAAATATATAGAAACAAGTATATGAGTTGACATGTGGAACTAGTTGTGCTTTTGTACTTCGGATATGCTTGCTTTTAACCAATAATTACGGAACTTCTGAAAAATATAAAATTCGGTGAATATTATTCAATCAACTAACATATCAACTAACATATCAAAAGATATAAATAAGGATATTTAAAGTTAATTGAATACACTCTTTTCAAACTGAGTAAGTGACCTGCATGTTTGATATTAAGTATGCATATATAATTGTGTTAATGTTACGAAGGAAACGGACAATTGTTATAAAAAGTTTATCATTAAATTATTCATTATTACTCTAATAAGTATCATAATTATTAAGAAGCATATGAACACTTAGTAAAACTCTTGTAAGCATCTTGAACAATAATTTCATTGTAACTGATAAATATAATCAGAGTTGCAAAGAAACAGATAAACTATTATGTGAATAGAAAAACACATTTCTTATCTTTATATTCAGACGTACACATACACAATACTCACCCAAGAGCCTTTTCGCAAATATATTTTTGAAATTTGTGCAAGGAGCGTCATGCCATTCACCTCCAAGGTGCGTATACATTTCAACGCAATTTTCAGGCTCCCCATCTATAAATCGACTGGGTTCGTTTCTAAACCAGTTTGTATAATATGTAGCGGCTAAAGGCGTTTGAGAAGACATCCAGACCCAACTTCCTTCCTCACTGTCGTCACTCAAACCAATCCAATAATCTTCAATAAACATACTAAAAACAAACCAGTTTTCTTTTTGTTCATGATATAAAAAAATAATTTTTAATCATAACCCACAAACAAAGCGGTATAGGAGTAGGCTTGTCAGTCGGTCTGTGCGTCGGTCGGTCTCCTTCATGGTTTCCGGACGATAAGTTTAGTTTGGAAGAAAATATTGTTACATTAAAACTTGGTATATAGCAACCTTAAGTTGAGACCCTGGTTGGTCTCTTTAACCCCAAAAATTTGAAAAATTTTCTCCGGAAATAAATTAAAATTTGGAAAAAAAAATTATGTAATCAAACTTTTACATATAGTTTAGGTTTTTAAAAAGAGAATTTCCCTTTAGAAAATTTCTTTTAGTCTTTCCCCTTTTGTTTAAGGTCAAAAATCATTACAAAAATAGAAAAAAAGGTTTTTTGGGGTTAAATTTTTTTTGGAAACCCCCCGATGCAAGGGTTTTTAAAAATTTTTCTAACAAAGAAAAAAAGGGTTTTCGGGCCCAAAAAAAGAAGGAAAAAGATAAAAACTCCAAAAATTTTTTTATAGCAATTTTTTATTTAAGATTTTGGGGGTTTCAATATATTTTAAATAAATTTTGTTACACAGTTTAACTTTATTTTTTTATCGGGTTAGTTTTAAATATTTTTTTTCAGACCACACATTTTTTAAAAAGCAAAGATTTTGGTGGCTGAAAGCTCTAGTTATTATATGATGTAAGATGAGTTACAGAAAATAAAGAACAAGGCCATAAACTGTCTAAAATGAACGAATTTATGGGTGAAAAAAACTTACGGTCGGGTTTTGCTTGTAATACGATGTAATCATTTTCGGCTGCACTCTCAATTTCAACAAGCTGTCCTCCCATTATTTTACACATTTCCTATAAAGAGAATAGAAAGTAGCCTATTAAATGAGCCGCGTCACGACAAAACCAACATAATGGGTTTGCGACCAGCATGAATCCAGACCAGCCTGCGCATCCGCGCAGTCTGATCGGGATCCATGCTGTTCGCTTACAAACACTATTACATGTAGAGAAACAGATAGCGAACAACATGTATCCTGATCAGACTGCGCGGATGCGCAGGCTGGTCTGGATTTATGCTGGTCGCAAACGCACTATGTTGGTTTTGTCGTGACACGGCTCAAATGTTCTTTCATTTCGAATTCAAACATTTTGTAGCACTAAAACAATATCAACAGGTAACGCCGCTAAAGTGGAGCTTTTCTGAAATGTATCTATCAAGACTCGACAATGATGACTTACAAAGTATACGATTTTTTTTATTATCACCAATTAAATACCATTGCTAATTCATTAGTTCGGCATGTCCTGTCAACAGGGGAAAATTCACTCTACAATTTTAACTACGATTAAAAACACACATACACACCAACTGTATAGTCTATATAAAGTTGATTTCAAATGAATTCAAACGCACGAATGCAAATACATGTACAAATAATCATGAATTATTGACTGTAAGCTAAGCTTATAATGGCATTTCCCTTGTAGCCATTCTATATGAAAGTATACGTGATGTACTAGAAATATACATGCATTTGCTTTATACAATAAAATAAACTTAAAAATGTTGCTTCGTACTTCACTTTTGTGTTGTTATATTTTTCTAGTCCTTCGAAATCATTGATTCCAGCACTTTTAAGTTTTGAAAATTTAGTACCGGTCAAGCCGGTTTTATCAGGCGTAAGGGATGTTGCACACTTTTCATTATCCCTCATGTACCGACTCAATCAAAGCAAGTCTTCAATTTTCATGAAATTTTGTTGTGATTAATGCTTCCGAGGGAATACCATTTTTCCAGATCTTTATACTTCACAACAGCAGGTGTCAAGTGATATGTGGCATCCGTAAAACGTTGCCCCGTACTTCACTTCAGTGTTGTTATGAGTGATCGTGCATTTTTCATTATCCCTCATGTACAGACTCAATCAAACCGAGTCTGTTTCATGTCATTTTGCTGTTTTAATGCTTTGGGGGATCACTTTTTCCAGATATTCAACGGTTACCATTTCTCGGCCGCCAAACTATAATCTACGTCAAAAAGAATTATTTCAATAGCATGGTAAAGAATTTCGCCAATAAATAATAGCATTAATAGCATAAATCTAGCATTTTCAGCAAAAAATCATAGATGAAAACTAGGAATAACAACCGATAGAAAAAAGATCTTAACTATCAAATTGAGTGGGCGACTAGGGAGACTGTTAGAAATATAATCGGAAAATCATTTTAATAAATAATCGTCTACTCTAAATGCTTTTTTCTTATAAAGTTACTCCTTATAGCACAGTTATCGAACTCCTTAATTAAAGCTCTCAGCGAATACCGTTCTTACTTCAATTGTGTCATCCATAGCATTGTTGAATATGTTTTACAAATACATTTTTTGATTTACTTCTGAAACCTGATTTTGTAGAAGAAAGAAAGTCGTTGTCAAAGAAAGATTAACAAATACTTTAAGATATTTAAAATAGCCCCTCAAAATCTTCCTCGGCATAAGGTACAGATGGATCGCGGCACAAACAATTGGTATTTTTCAATATAAATGGTACTTTACTATTATTTTACTACTTTGAAGATACTGATGTAACAGGGACATGTTGGAATATAACACCTGAAGAAGCCCCCAAGATGCGGTTACTGACTCTACAAGTACAAATGTTGCTGCAATGCAGCAATTGAGAAGCTCCGCACAAAAAAATGTGCTCATTACAGATACCTTACCAAATTATTCCTACGCACAGGTCATGTTATTTTCAGATTAAGTACTATTGTAGATTTTTTCCGAATGTTTTGTAAACCATTTTTTGCATAATTATACTTATCTTATGCACTGTCCATAATTAACAAGCAATTATCATAGTATTGCAAGCAAAACCATAAGTCCCCTACCGGTAAGAACCCCAGCAACATTCTGATGGGCCATTGGCCATTCAATTTTACCAGTGAATGAATGACATGAATGAACTTATATCTTTTGAGTTCTAAGTTAATGTGTTAAGTTTCCCTGCCTAGTAAGGAAATTATGTTTATACAACCTTGTCCTATTATTACAATGTGGGATTTTAAAGTAATCCTATAAGGAATGAAGGAGGTGGAGTGAAAAATACCAATTTCTCGAAAAAAATCTAAGTTCAAAGGGGACATAATTCTGGAAATAGTCTTGCTAGAGTATTTAACCTTCTCAAAAATGTTAAGTGATAATAAGAAACATATATATGAAGTTTGAAGTAGATACATTAGGAAATAAAGAAGTAATTTAAAAAAGACAACTTTTTTTTTCATAAAAATTCTAAGTTCAAGGGAGGTTATACTGATAATTTTTGTGCTAGAGTTGTAAACATATGATGTGGTTGATGACCAGAAACTTATATTTAAAGTTTGAAGTAAACACCTTAAGAAATAAAGAACTTATAGTGAAAAGGCTGAAAATTTTAAATCAGAAACCTTGAAATTCAGGCTATGTGTTGCCATAGCAACCAGAATTTTCAACATAGGAAGAAAAGAAAAAGATGTGCATAATCTCCAGACTGCCATCTACCCATATTTTAAGTTTCATAAAAATATTTTCAGTACTTTTTAAGTTATCACTGGATCCAGTTTATGTGTTAAATTTGCCATATTTTCAGACTATTTGTTGCCATAGCAACCAGAATTTTCAACATAGGTAGAAAAACAAAGACGTGCATAATCTCCATACTGCCATCTATCCATATATCAAGTTTCATAAAAATATTTTCAGTACTTTTTGCGTTATCGCGGGATCCAGTTTTGCGGACGGACGGACTGACAGACAGATGGACAGACGGAATGACGGACAGACAGACAGGCTTCAAGACGACAGGCAGTGCCTGCCTTGACGGCAGGTTATGCCTACTTTTTGGTAGGCGTTGGTAGGCGTTGGTTTAAACATATTTATCAAGTTACAAAACTACACAAGATACAGAAAATGTATATGTAAAGTGGATTGAATGGAGAAAAAGCTTATTGTTATTCTTTATTTTCCTAGCTAGACTGCGGTACAGCTTTTAGCGATACAGATGATATAAGAATTTGCTACAGACAAAATTAAATATGTTAACATTATTATAAGAAAATAAGACTGTCTGTTTCGTCTTTTGTTGTTGTTGTTTTTTTTAATTCCAAAATACATGTAATATTCGATATCAGATTTTACTTTGAAAGTATATTTTGAAACTCCGCTTCAGCGTAACATTTATCAACTCAAACATGTATTAAACATGTTCCACATTTGATATGAACCCGTTAAAGCTGATCTACGAAACATGTAGACATATTAATTGAACATATACTAAACATATGCATAATTTGAATTTAATGCTTTAACGATAATGAAATGTGTGTTTGTAATGTTTTTTTGATATTAGGTTTTCCTAACATATGGATGGGGGCTCGTGATTTTCGTGCAAAAATCGTCAGTAAATTAAGACAGTGACCAAACTAATCTATATAAGATTACAATGCTATTTTCTGATTAAGTCTTAAATAATCCTTTTTCATCGTATTTTATACTATCGTATAAAAACCCAATACTTTATTATTCTATTTTGTAAGTTGATAAACATGAAATAGCACAGATAATTTTGTAAAATTTCATTCACAACGAAATTCAGTTTAAAAAATTATGTTTATCAATAAAAAATATATTAAAGAATCCCGTTTATTGCACTTAATAATAAAGGATAAATTCTATTTATTTCCGTAGTATGCCATCATCAGGTCTGTTTGATCCGAAATCCATAAATTACCGAATGTATATATATATCAATTAATTACCATAATCATCGTATAGATTAAGTCTTATCAATAAATCTGCATGCCTACCGACAGACATCCTGTAAACAAACGAGCCGCACTTTTGAAATCGCAAAGAGGGTTGATAAAGGGCATCATAGATGGAAATGCAATTTAAAATGCTCTTGTCTGTTATTTCGGTGAGATTTATTGAGATTCGAGCCTCTTCGACACCCGATTAACTCAATTTTGATGTCGTCAATAAACAACAGTTTCTCGCACAGTACTTAACGTTTATTAACATTTGGTGACTTTACAAAATAAATCATGAATAATGAGGCAAAAAAAGTTTCAATTATTATCAAAATTGTGTAACTTTAACTCCATCCATGGAAACACCATATTAAACAAATGTTTTTTACGCAAATTTACGAAATTTTTCAATAAATGTTGATTTATATAAACATAATAAAAATAAGTTAATATTTTCATTGCCAGTTTTACCGAATTATTTAAAAGATTGAAAACGAACTTTTTTAATTACCTTATATTTCTTAAATTGATAATTAATGACATGCGTAATTCACAGAATATGTCGTTATTCTTATTTAGGGCCGATTATTTATTTGAACATAGTTGTATTTCCCTCTTTCTACAAAACGGAACTTTTTATTAATGTGTGTCGTCAGTTATATTCAGTACTGTAAAACGGATATACAGTATAGTTCATCGTCCCTTTTTCAGGAGGCGCGCAACAGCGGGGTTCATTGTGAATCTCTATATACAGTAAAGATCAACGTTGTAGTGCTGTATGGCGCGGTAATTTATGACACTTCATACACACCGTAGGCAAAAGGGGTTACAGTGTGACTGTGATGCAATTAATTAACTGTGTCGTATCTCTATAGTTTACATTTAAGATTAGCGATAATGTTACTTAATGGTCTATGAAAAAGGGAGGTAATATATAAAGCTCCATAGAGACCAAAAGCAATAGTTTTTTTGTGACTTTATGATTGTGTCACTATTGTATCTGTTTTCGGTGTTAGACAATTGTATTTTATTGTAAAATATGTTACAGGTCTTAATTTGTGTTCGGTATGAGTTTTTTTTTCATTTATAAGAAAATTGGGAGTTTTATTTCTATAATCCTAAAAGGCCATTTTCCCATGATGTCAGTGCATGCATACATACATGTAATATTTATAACTAGCCTGATGTAACTGTATAAGATACATGTATATAATGATTTTTGTGGCATAAAACACATGTTTCATGCCTGTATGTTGATCACACTGTGTACAGGAAATATTAATTAAGTTTTAGTTTGTTTCATTTTACGCCGTTTCAGTATTTCAGAACAGACAAAGTCATCTTGACACGAACAAACAAGGTAATCTCGAATTCCTGTCTGTTGAAGGAGGTACTGCCTACACGAACAGACGAAGACATTTTGAGTTTAGGAATTGGTTAATTTTATGAATTGGTCTGAACAAAATCCGGATAGTCGGTAAATTTTCTAAAAACACGAACGGCACATCGTGTTAAATATTATTTTCTTACAACATTCTCTAGAGATTTATTTCATATATTAAAACTAACATGAAATAGATTGAATATGTTTTTTACTAATTTAAAACACGGGTTTATATTACAATATAAATCCGTGTTTAAAAGCTAAAATTCGACATTATGAAAAAGTAAATATACCTGCATTTAATTTCTTGTCTTGTTTTACAATTTCATATATTAATGTTACGTACAACATTTGCCATTACGCATTTTTTACATTATATTTTTTACAAAAAATAGAGTTATGATAAAAGAGGCATAAAATTGGCAATTTTTAACTGAAATTCATCAAAATAAATGTAGGGTGATTTCGTATAAGAGCTGTCGTACATGTGGCAGGATTATCATTTTTTACACAATAGACAAACGTGCATTCTGAGACTAATCTTAATGAAATCCGACGCGATTTGACAAATTCACATGTTAATTTTCATTATTGGATATATCTGGATAGGGGAAGAATTTTCTATATACACGAGCTGTGAACTTTAAAATAAATATTTGAAAAAAAAAAGAAAATAATAAAATGCAATGTGCTATATGTCGGTTTCACCTATGTGTAAATTTATCCGGGTTATACATCAAATATCTGTTGTCGTATTTAACAAGTTTTTATTGTAAACTAAGAATATGTAAATAAAATTTCACTTTGAGTGAGTGAGTGAGTGAGTGAGTGAGTGAGTGAGTGAGTGAGTGAGTGAGTGAGTTCATTCATTCATTCATTCATTCATTCATTCATTCATTCATTCATTCATTCATTCATTCATTCATTCATTCATTCATTCATTCATTCATTCATTCATTCATTCATTCATTCATTCATTCATTCATTCATTCATTCATTCATTCATTCATTCATTCATTCATTCATTCCGTAAATTGTATGTTAAATTAATGGCTAAATGATCCACATTTAATTTTTAGTGATATATCCAAAGGGGGGTCATTTGTGTTTTTCACACCATGCAATGCTATCTCAATCTGATTTAAGGGTAATAAAACTTAATTGATCGATCTGCACTCCTGTTGCTAATTTATGACCTGTGATGATAATGTCTTTCACAAGGTTTTGGGGTGTGAACATGCATTGGGGGCCAATCAGATCTGCCATTGATTCATATTGCAATCCAATCAATTTATTAGCAGAATGATAATTTTGTTTTTCATTGGTAATTGAAAATAAGAACTGCAATAGCCAAACCCCGCCCAATTTTATTGCTTAATTATTATGTTACGGTAAAAGAAATTTTAGGCAATCATCCAATCAAAATTATATATATATATATATATATATATATATATATATATATATATATATATATATATATATATATATATATATATATATATATATATATATATATATATATATATATATATATATATATATATATATATATATATATTCTTTATTTGAGTCTCATCCATACATAACAACATAAAACAATTCAATGACATAATTTTACAAAGTAAAAGTTATTTATGTACGGCCATTCTTATCAGAATTACAAGAGACTATAAAATTTTAATCTAATGGAAGGGAGGCAACTCTGCAAGAATGTCCAATGTCACTTACAGAGTTACCTCTCTTCTCATTCCATATTCATATGCATATTACAATTTAAAATTGCTAAAATAAGAAACTATTGCTAATCTTGTTCTAAAATACTTAAAGTGTTTCTGGTATTATTGCTTTACAGTAAAAATCCTTAAAATGTTCTCTTCCTTAAACCCGTAAAATTACACTGAATAGCAATAGATTCTTAAACTATAAAATCATGTGAATAAAATTATTTCGCATCATTGGAAAGATAAAAACCTATACGAGTAAAAATAAAACATTATTCACATTTAAGTGACTATACATATGAGCCGCGTCACGACAAAACCAACATAATGGGTTTGCGACCAGCATGGATCCAGACCAGCCTGCGCATTCGCGCAGTCTGATCAGGATCCATGCTGTTCGCTTACCAACCCTATTACAAGTAGAGAAACTGATAGCGAACAGCATGGATCCTGATCAGACTGCGCTAATGCGCAGGCTGTTCTGGGTCCATGCTGGTTGCAAACCCATTATGTTGGTTTTGTCGTGACGCGGCTCATATAATGTCTTTGCCTAAAAATAAAATAAAAACGATCAGTTACTAATTATTAACTATGAGTATGTTTACCATTTCAAGAGACCTCGAGAGTTAACAATTACCCTTGTCTAATGATTAAAAGTATTAAAATATTACTATAACCATAAAATCAGGCTTATAAATACACTGATTAGTACAATTTCTCAATAATATAATGTAAGACTCTCAGTTTGTTGGATAAAAAGTTTAGCAATTTACAATAACATTATAGACCCTTTCATTTAAGACCGTATTCAAGTTGTCGCCCTTGGATGACGTCATTGGGGGATACGGTGGACAATGCCGATACGATTAAGTACAATAATAGAGGGATATAAAGATCTTAATCCTTTCTCTTTTAAGATTTGCAGATTGAAATTGGCAAAATTTTGTGTAATTTGATAAGATAAATAAAAATATGGTGAAATGAATTACTATATAAAATGGTTAACAATTTGTTTTAATAGTAGACCATATTCCTGGGTAACTGATCATGATTATCATTTTCAGACAGTTCTCAGGAATATAACCAGTTAGTTCTACTTTTAAGAATATTGAAACAGGATTTTGCAGCACACTTTACAATTTCAGTATTGGAAAAAATGAACGACAATTTATTGTCACCAGACAGCCTTAAAAATTGATCATTTACATTTTCTGCTTTGGCAAATAAATCTTTCCTAATATCCTCATACCTTGGACAATATAAAATAACATGTTTCTCATCTTCAATTCCAGTTTTACAGATTGGACAAATTCTTTGGTTCAAAGCTAACCTTTCATATCTGCCCGTTTCGAGTCTAATAGGGGCTACCCCACATCGGAACTTTGCAAATGCTGCTCTATGCTTATTCGGCAGGATAGCAGTTACATATGCTTCTGTTTCATAACTAAACTTAAAGGTTCTGTAACTCCTCAATTTATTTCCCCCTTGCCCAGAACTACTATTTATTGTATGTAGTAGTGATTCAATCCATTCATCCAAATACTCGTTCAGATATGAACTGGTTAGCTTTTTTTTCCACCAAACAATTTTTATTTAAAACATTATTAAGAACTAAAAATTCGCCACAGTTATATTTCTCAAACATTTATTTTACTCTAAAATACCAGCTCTTACTAGTTCTACCTGCCTGTTTATAACAGTACATATTTATTTCACAATTTATTCTCATACTGTTCATACTTGCAGATTGACACCAAGTACTCGCCACACATTTAATTTGTTTAATAAAGATAGGTCTCCAGCCCATATCCTCAGCAACTGCAGCATTTGGAGTGTATCTGCCTGTCCCTAAGAAAAACCTCATTGCCCGGTTCTGTACTGCTTCAATGCATTTGTACTTTCTTGTACCCCAAATAGCAGCACTATAACCCATAACAGGCCAAACAATGGAATCATACAATTTTTTAAATACATTGAAAGGCATACCTCCAAGTTGCTTAAATTTTGCAATAATAAGTCCAAGAGCCCTGCTTGCTGCCTTAGCAACAAATTTTGCTGTAAAGTTATAGTAAAAAAACTCATTAAGAGCCAACCCAAGATAGACATAGCTATCAGTGACATTTAAACTATCAGTTCCACACTTGAATGGAAACGATGTTCTTGGTGTCGATAAGCTTCGAAAATGTACAATATTACTTTTCTTTACATTGATTGTCATATGATTTGTATTACACCATATAAATACAGTATCTAACATGGCTTGTAAATCCTGCTCATTTTTTTGCCAAAAGTACTACATCATCAGCATATAATAAAATTGATAAGAATTTACCCTCTTCAAGTTCTATTCCTAGACCTAGAGACTTTATGTTTACAGCCAGATCATTTATATAGCAGTTAAATAACACAGGGGATAAAATGCATCCTTGACGTAATCCCAAATTAACATCAAACCACTTTGAAGTGTAACCATTCAGTCTTATACATGAACTTACACAAGAATATAGAGACTTAATAACATTTAACATTTTTCAATTCAATCCCATCTTAAATAAATGTTCCCATAATATTGAACGGTCAACTGTGTCATAAGCCTTTTTAAAATCTATAAACGCAGTAAAAGTGCTGAGTTTCTTTTTTAATCTAGTTTCTATAATAGATGTGATACTTGATAAATGGTCCCCAGTACTACGCTTCTTACGAAAGCCATTTTGCTCATCTACCAATTTGGAGTTATCCTCTAACCATGATGATAACCGTTCGTTAATAACTGAGCAATATAGCTTGTACATAGTAGGTGCTAAAGTTATACCCCTATAATTTAACGGATTCAAAGGATCTGTTGTATTAGATTTTGGGATGGGATTAATAATGCCTTTTCCCCAGTCTTTAGGTATTTGACCAGTTTCAAAACATACATTAAACAGTACATGCAAGAATGAAACTGCAGTATTATTTTTAAAAGCTTCATATGGTATGTTATCAACTCCACAAGCTTTACGGAAATCAGCTTTATCTATGGCTTTTTTTACCTCATTTACTGAAATATTATTGTCTAGCTGTGGGATATGACTGTTATGATCTGTCTGAACGTCTCTTTGACGATAAACACTAGATCCATCAGCAGAGGAACCATTCAAGATATCTTTAAAACTATCTTTCCAATAATCTAAAACTTTGTCTTGATCTGTAACTAATACTCCTTTGTCACAACAAACTCAAATGGAATGTTGTGTGTTTTTGTTTTAGATATACCAACTTTACCAATTGTTTTCCAAAACCTGTTTTGGTCACATTCTACATAGTTAAGTAGTTCTCCCTGCTGTTGGAACCAGTATTTTCTTTTAGTTTTTTGTACCTCCCTATCAAAAAGTTTTCTATAGTTTCTATATATACAATTCAGCTCTTTCCTTCTACCGTTAGATTTACAACCTAGCCAATCTTTTTCTGATTTACAAACATTGTTCCATAACAAACTTAAATCATCATTCCACCATGGTTTCCCGACCCTTCTCTTTTTATTCATTTGAGAACTGTTTAAAACAAAACGTTTACAAGACAGTTTATCATGCATATCATTTTTAATAGTATTACAGAGTGTCTCGTATGCATTATCAATATCACACTGTGTTCGTAGCCCTTGTTCCAACTGGTGGACTGACTCAAATAAGTCTGATACTACTTTTTGATCTTGTAAAAAGTTACCTGGAATATTTTTGAAATCAAACTTAGTTTCATGTATTTCATGATTATTCTTTGAATCAACTCTTGAAAAATTATAAAGAATATTCCACTGCAAAAGAGAATGGTCGGGAACTCCAATTGGTTGTACAAAATTTGCATAATTTACTAAATCTGAAGAACGTACAACTTTAAAATCAGAATACATATACAAATCATCATGACTAACAAGACAGTAGTCGACCACTGAACAACCTTGTGGTTTAATGCAAGTAGAGTCATTTCCAACACAATTTCTACCATTTAAGATACAAAAATTTGCACTAATTAAAAAATCAATTTAAACATCACCATATTCATTACATGTATAGTCAATTATATTTCGACTAGGTATACAGTCAACACCTTCAATAAAGTCATATTCCTCCCCACATCGGCTGTTAAAGTCACCGCATATACAGATAGAACCTTTATTCTGATAGTCATAGATACCACCTAGAAGTTTATCATAAAATATAGACGCATCGATCTGTCTAGACGAGTTCTTTGGGGGAAGATAGCATACACACATAAATAAATCTTTCCCATTAAATTTATCTTTTAAACATAACCATAAAATACCCTCTTCCTGATCATTTCAATAGAAATATAAAAAAACTGAAAAAGATCTTTCTTCACTAAAAAGCCTACCCCCCCCCCCTGAACCTCCCCATGCATTCACATGTAAATTCTGTCTATTGTTTCCAAACCATTTATAATTTTCAAGAATTAATTGTTCATTGTTTTTGAGATGCGTTTCAGCGATACCTATAATATCTAAGTCTAGATAACTTATACATTCATTTCTTAATTGAAAGTTTATTGATTCATTATCAGTTTTCCATCCATTCACATACCAAAATCCTGCTACAATCTATCTTTGCCTCTGTCTTCCCCGATGATTATTCTGGAATCTTCCACGTCCCCCTCGATGACCACCATGTTGCTGCCCTCTTGTTTGCCCTCTTCCTGAATTATCGCCCCCATTAGATGGTGAATCTACATTTTGATTTCTCCTGCTTGTATTACTTTCAATTTGTCTTGGACGGTTCTCATCCGTCACCGTATTTCTATTACCTCCTAGAGTAGTGTTATCATGTCGTATAACTCGTGTCCCACGAACACTAAGGTTTGACGTACCCTCCTTAATGGCATTGACAATTGTGTGCATGTTAGCAGCCATAACTCTGTCTTCCTTTGTCTGATCACTGCTAATGTAAACTGAACGAAATTTGTCATCATCCTTTAACACACTTTTAGCACTTAGAATTTTCTTTTTATCATTTGTATCTTTACATTTCACAATCACAACTCCTAGTTTGTTGTTAATTGATCTTTCCTTTCCACCTTTTCGACCGAAACATCACGCAATTTAAGTCCTTTATGGAAAAGGTCTTCAACTTTCCTTTCTAAATTCTCAGATTCATGATATAAGTTCCTAACCACTACATAACACTCAATTTGTTTGTTACCACGTTGGATATTTTCTATCTCCCTAAGGGAAAAATCTTCAATTTTCTCATTTAGTTGTGAAATATCATCTATAACTTCTTTTCTGATATCTCCAATGTTATTGTCAATCTCTTTCCGTAACTTTGCTGTTTCAGAACTTAATCTCTTATCAAACATCTTAGTCAATTTGTCAGTAATCTTTTCTGTTAAACGTTTTTCAGTATCAGAGATATGTTCTTGCAATAAATCCAAACGGCTGTTCATATTTTCATGGATCTTACGCACATCTTTGGACAGTTGTATTAACAAGTCTATATTCAAATCAGAATTGGCGTTACCTGAAATATCCTTCGAAGTCTGTCTCATAGCCCCAATGTTCTCCTCATTATATTCACTTATAACACAGTCATTACCTTTGTATTTTTTGACCGCCACTTCATTATCCATAGAGGCATGTCTACGTTTTCTATTGTGTCCCCGAATAGGAGTATTCACCCTCGTGACTGGCTGAGAAGACATTACCAAGTCCACGTAGTCTTTCGCTTCAAAATCAGCGTCCTCAGACCTCAAGTTAAGTAAATTTCCCTCTGTCGCCGTACAGCTTACTGTTATTCTATTAATGTTACGTAAATATCATACAATTATACTTTCATAAAGTCAAATTTCCTCAAAAGATACCTTCGAAAACTGCTCACGCTAACTTTTTCCCTTATTTCCGGTGCTCTCGGTCATATGTTTTCATATGTTTATTCATTTAAGATATTCTTTGCTAATCTTTTTGTAAAAAAACTTTTGTTACAGAAATTTATTAACTTTTTATTGAAACTGCCTAGTGGTGTTTAATATTATTCTCCTACAACATACTCAAGAGGATATTCATGTGTATATTTTAAAACTAATATGAAATAGATTGAAAATGTTTTGACACATTTAAATGGTGAAATTCGACATTATAAAAAAAATAGATAACAACAACATTTTTTTTTTGCATATAAATCTTATAACAACATTATCGCCATTAAGTATATATAATGTAAAAAATATATAATTATATGCTTGCCACTTACAGGTAATGTGATGAGATATTTTGACGATAGGCATTTATTTTCGTACAATTTGATATATTTATGTGAAATATTGGCATAACGCAGTTTTAACAAAAATACAATTATAATAATATAAGAGGCAAAATATCAGCGAATTTCAACTGAAATTCCAAATTGTATTCAGCAAATCAAGGTAGGGTGATTTCTTTGAAGAGCTGTCGTATATGTGGCAGGATTTTAAAATGTATAATATCATTTTTACACAATAGACTAACATGCATTTTGTAACTATAATCTAATTGAAATCGGTCGTGATTTGACAAATTTTGCAAGCAAAAGTTCGACGTTAATTTTCATAATTAGAAAAATCTAGATAGGGGAAGAATTTTAAGGGAAGTTTATATATATATACACGAGCTCTGAACTTTAAAATAAATATTTCGAAAATATAAGAAAATAATTAAAGGTAATATTCTATAAGTTTAAGTAACGAATTACAAACCCTGATAAATTGAAGCATGATTATGTTTGTTTAACATAACAATAAATATTTAGTGAATGGCGAGATGTTTTGCATTGACGTTTATTTCCGATATTTTAATCAACAATGGCTCGCGACTAACCCATAAAATAAAACTCGAATGAATGAATGAATGAATGAATGAATGAATGAATGAATGAATGAATGGATGGATGGATGGATGGATGGATGGATGGATGGATGGATGGATGGATGGATGGATGAAAAACAAAAACAAATTAAAAATCCCGTCTTTTTTAGTTAATTTCCTTCATAAACTGTATGTAAAATTTAGGCTAAATAATCCACATTTTATTTTTTTGAGATATATCAAAAGAGATGTCATTTGTGTTTTTCACACCATGCAATGCTATCTCAATCTGATTTAAGGGTAATAAAACTTAATTGATCGATCTGATCTTCTGTTGCGTAATATGCTACGTAATTTATTGTATGTGATGATAATGTTTTTCACAAGTTTTTGGGGTGTCAACATACATTGGGGCCCAATCAGATCTGTCATGGATTTATATTGCAATCCAATCAATCTAAACTTAACTACATATCTTAATAAGTTTTTTGGTGTATTTATTAAATAGGGTTCGAAATGGAATGTTTCTTTAAATAATCTATAATTTTTACATTTACTTGATTCGTTTACTGTACAATACCACTCATTTAAAAATATATCTGACAATTTTTGCTTAACATTGGCAACTAACCATTTGTGATTAGGAAACATCTGATAGGTCCATACATTAAGGTTTCCACATTTAACAAGTATATTTTTATATGCTTAAACCACAGAAATGTCTGTCTATTAACATTACTACTTGTATTATAAGTTTTAAGAGCAATTTGATAAAATGTGCTAGATAATTTTAATTCATTAGGTACAACTAGATTAGACCAAAAAATAATCATTCTGCAATCAATATCAATAGAAATTGGTTTAACACCACATTCGCCGTACACAATACAATTTGGTGTACTAGATTTTAAGCCTAATATATGTTTAAGATATTTCAATTGTACTTTTTCAAGTATACTGTTATTCCCATATCCCCAGCATTCACAACCATATAATAAAATTGGTTTTACAAGTTTGTCAAACAAATCTATTTGCATATCTAAAGGTAATTGAAGATTTTTTGATTTTTTAATTAAACAGTACATGGCTTTTATTGCTTGGTTAGCTATATAGGTCTTTGCTTTTAAGAAACTACCACTTCTACTAAATAATATTCCTAGATATTTGAATTCCTCGACAACTTCTAGATTTTCATTACCATATGTAAAACTATACTGCGTTCGCCTACCTTTTGAAAATATAAGAACTTTTGTTTTAGATGTATTAACTGTTAATTTCCATTTGTCACAATAACTTTTATATAGGTTAATAGCTATTTGTAAATCGTTTGCTGACTTAGATAAAATAACCGTGTCGTCAGCATATAGAATAATAAACAATTTTACAAGTCCAAGTACTTCATCATTAAATGTTACACCTTCTATACTGTTACTATTTGAACAAGAGCGATCAGTAATCACATGTGTCGCCTCATGATGGCCAATTTCATGTTGGAACAAAGTTTGTGACAGACGGACAGACAGACGGACAGTGCACAACTAGACTTGGTACTGATCATTCCTGTAAAGTTTGGATAAAATTGCACCAGTAGTTTATGAGGAGTAGTCCGGACAAGCTTTTGCGTATCTGGCAACACACAGAAAAAACACCTTTCTTATCAAAGGGCCATAACTCGGCCGAAAATCATTCAACCGGAAAACCCGTGCAATATGCGCAAGGACTTGAGCTACAGATCAATCCTGTAAAGTTTCATTGAAACTGCTTTAGTGGTATAAGAGAAGTAGTCCGGACAAACTTTAAAAATAAGAATTATTAAAGGGCCATAACTCTGACAAAAATCATTGAACCGAAAAATGCTGATAATATGCACAACTACCCTTGGTACTGATCATTCCTGTAAAGTTTAGATGAAATTGCACCAGTAGTTTATGAGGAGTAGTCCGGACAAGCTTTTGTGTATCTGGCAACATACAGAAAAATACACCTTTTTTATCAAAGGGCCATAACTCGGCCAAAAATCATTCAACCGGAAAACCCTTGCAATATGCGCAAGGACTTGAGCTACAGATCAATCCTGTAAAGTTTCATTGAAATTGCTTTAGTGGTATAAGAGAAGTAGTCCGGACAAACTTTAAAATTAAAAATTATTAAAGGGCCATAACTCTGCCAAAAATCATTGAACCGGAAAATACTGACAATATGCACAACTACCCTTGGTACTGATCATTCCTGTAAAGTTTGGATGAAATTGCACCAGTAGTTTATGATAAGTAGTCCAGACAAGCTTTTGTGTATCTGGCAACACACAGAAAAAAACACCTTTTTATCAAAGGGCCATATCTCGGCCAAAAAAAATTCAACAGTAGTCCGGACAAGTTTTGTGACGGACAGACAGACGGACAGACGGACAGACGAACAGACGGACAGACAGACGACGGAGAAGTGATCCCTATATGTCGCCACTACTCCGTAGAGGCGACACAAAAATAATCATGCAAATCATTCAAATAAAAAGAAAAGAGCAACGGCGATAGATTTTCGCCTTGTCTAACACCAATGTTACATGGAAAGAAATCAGACTTTTCACCATTTGCAAGTTTTCGCATTATTGTAAATACTTTTGACAACATTTAAAAATTTACCACTTATATTATTCTTATTCAGCTTTATCCACAGTCTTTACCTACTAATGGTATCAAATGCACTTTTTAGGTCTATAAAAGAACAAAATAACTTTTTCTTAGAATGGTGAAGTAGATCAATTAACATTTTTAAAACAAACATGTGTTATCTACAGTTGCAAACCCTTTTCGAAAACCAGCTTGATATTGATTTATTAGATCATGTTTATCCGCAAAATTTTGTAATCGTATATTCAAAACAGAGGTAAATGTTTTCCGAAACAACTCAGCAGTGTGATCGGTCGATAGTTACTAGGCTCACTAGCCTCACCCTTATTTTTATATATGGGATTTATAACACCAACTGTCCAGGAATCAGGTATTACACCATAGTTAAAAATAATGTTAAAAAGTCTGTAATAAATATGTTTCATGATGGGGAAGGAGTGTCTAATATGTTCATTTAAAACATTATCTAAACCGCATGCTTTATTGTTCTTAAGTAATTTTACTGCAAACTCAATCTCTTGCAAAGATATTTCTTTATTTAACATGTCATCATTGATAACATGTAAATCCGAGATATCGTTGTCAGAGAGTGTATAGTTGTCATTACTACAACTATTGATATTTTTGAAATAATTACACAGATCGTTTAATTCAGAATTAACAACGTTTTTCTTTCCACCATTTAGGATCTTCCAGTACTCTCTAGGACTTGATTTTTTAAAACTTTTAAGTTTTTTAACATTTGTCGTTTTAAATTGATTATAACTTTCCTTCAATTGTTTTTTATATATTTTGCTATTCGTTTTTAAAGTTTATAAACATCTTTTTTACGTAATTTGTACAAATATTTGGCTCGATGAAAATTTCGTCTATGTGCTTTACATTCAGCATTTACCCAAGGCGGTAAAAGATTTATTTTCCGTTTATTACTGGAAGTTTGTTTAACACCATTTGTAATAAAGCTTTTTTTCGATACTATTGCTAAATACTGAGCAAATTTCTGTTACTAACTTATTAACAATTTCTTGAGAACAGTTGTTAGTCTCCTGTAAAGTGATTAATTCATCATATATTCTATTTACATTATCTGTATCTAAGTTATCAACAAACGTTTGAATATTATTTTGGTCCCACAATTTAGGTCTCAGGTTTTTGACAGTTGGTTGAGTCTTTACAAATGTATCCCCATGATCAAAAACAACTTCAACAGGACAGTGAGCGTCAGAATACATGGGACAAAAATCTAAAACAATCAGTTTAGAAATAAAGGAAAACATGCTACTAGTACAAATAAATAAATCAATGGTACTAACATTTTTGCATGTTACGCAGCCACAGAGGTCACCATTTGTTCTTCCATTAAGTATATACATACTATTGTACTTTAAAAAATCAATAAGTTTGTTGCAATAATTGTTAACAGAGTTATCTTCACTGTTTCTTAATTTATGCACATTTGTACTAATAAATATATTTGTTTCTTGTTCTAGTTCATTATATAAGTCTATCATATCATTTTCTCGAAATATGTCAATATCTGGTTCGGTTATTTCTTGCATTTGTTTTAGTCTAGCATTCCAATCGCCGAAAATACAGATGTGTTTATATTTACTTGTAAAAGTATCCAATTCTGTTTGAATTTCTAAGAAGGGGCCATCAGATGCAAACATCGAATTTTCAGGTGGCACATAAACCACACCATACAAAATATCACCGTTTTTGGTAAGACTATTTGAAATAACAAACCATTGCACAAGTTGTGAATTAGTATCTATAAAAGAAATGTAAGGTTCAATATCCTTTTTATATGCAACACAAATTCCGCCAGACTTTCTACCTCTATTAACTATTTGTTTCCTGTGTTTAAAGTAAAGATTAAAATTTTCTAAAATAACAGTGTCAAGTGAATCAGTTTTAGTTTCTTGGAGTCCAATCACATCGTATTTCTGAATAAATGAGTTAAATTCTGGACTTAATTGTTTTGACGCGAGACCGCAAACATTTAAAGATAAAAAAGATAAGTTTTTTGCTTGGCCTTTAAAATCAAAATCTAAATCCGGTAGCTTTTCTTGTTCGAATAAACAATTTGAATAGTTATCAAAACATGCACTGTTATTTTCAGTCACGAATTCTCTCCGCCTGGCCTAGTGACCAGGTGAACTTGAATTTATAATTGCTTCTCCGCTATTTATTGAATCTATGTGAGGCCCCACCTGAGGGGACAGAAGTTTCGGTGTTGTTTGGTCGTTATATGGACTTGAAGCGCCTTCGATGAGACAATGGTCTACGTGTGCTCTCTTGATGTCAGTTTCCTCAAGGGGGGATCGAGCCTTATGTTTGCTCCTTTGCAGCGATTCAGAACGTTCTCTGTTAAATGCACCGTATCTATTTTGTGTTGAAAGGTCAATATATTTCCTCTCAGTGTCACGTCCGCGGTGTATCTTTTGGTTCAGATAAGGTCTATTCGGTTTGCGATTTTCGTTGCGCGATATGTCACGAGTAGTCGCGTGGCTCGAATTGCTGATTCTTTTCACATGTGTTTTTGTTCGTTCAGCGTCTGGGTTTCCATTGAAATTTTTCATTGTAAGTTTTGGGTCTTTGAGACAGCCGGATTCAAGATCGTATTGAAGCCCATTTACATACAATTTGTCGCGAACTAATACACATTTATTGTACTTATCGTTAGTTTTTGAGTTTTTAAATTCGCGCATGACAAAAAATATTTGTTTTCGGCGTTCATCAATTTCAGGGGGGAATTGTTCATTTATATATTTCCCAGTTTGTTTCTTGTTCAGATTTACACCTGCGTTTCTAATAAGATCTCTTTGGTTTGGGTCAAGGAATTGTGCGATAATTGGTCTAGGTTTTTTGCTGGTCGGGCCTCCTAATCTGTGTACTCGGCCGAATTTGATGTCTGTGGCCGTTATGTTGTCTGCGGTATTTACTGTTAGGTCATTTTGCACGTGATTTGTGATGAATGTCCGCAGGATGGTTTCACAATTTTCAGTATTTTGTGTAACACTATTTTCGCTGATACCCGTGAATACTAGGTTAGAGCGCATTGACCTACATTGCATGTCAAGAATTTTTATACCCCCGCACAACAAAGTTGTAAGGGGGGTATACTGGAATCAGCTTGTCCGGCCGTCCGGCTGTCCGTCGGTTTTTTCTTGTCCGCCCAATAACTTAAGATTCCTTTGACCTTCAGTCTTCATATTTGGCATGGAGGTAAATCATGATTAGTAGATGACCCCTATTGATTTTGAGGTCACCAGATCAAAGGTCAAGGTCACAGGGGCCTTGACTTCAAAAAGCTTGTCCGCCCAATAACCTAAGATTCCTTTGACCCACAGTCTTCATATTTGGTATGGAGATTAGTCATGATTAGTAGATGACCCCTTTTGATTTTGAGGTCACCAGGTCAAAGGTCAAGGTCACAGGGGCCTTGACTTCAAAAAGCTTGTCCGCCCAATAACTGAAGATTCCTTTGACCCACAGTCTTCATATTTGGAATGGAGGTTAGTCATGATTAGTAGATGACCCCTATTGATTTTAAGGTCACTGGGTCAAAGGTCAAGGTCACAGGGACCTTGACAAAAAAAAGTGTTTCTTCTCAATTGCTCAAGAATGTCCTGTCCGCAATGTATTTATTTTGACATTTTCACATTAATTTTGAAGCATGTAGAATACTTAACTTAGCAATGCACTGGCTTAGTAACCTCAGATTTGGCAGGGAGGTTGTCCTTGAGCTCTAAATGACCACTGTTGATTCTGACAAAGTGGTATGCGGGGGTATTCACGCCATGATAGTGGCAGTTCTAGTTTCTTGTAGTTGAGTTTTCCTTCTGAAGACTGTAAATTTTGGAATTTGAAGTTTCTCTTTCATTCTGGATTAAATCAAAGGTTTTGTCACATTTACGTTTTACGGGCTGTGCAATACCGGGCTGTGCAATATATGGATGTGCAATGTTCATCTGATTTTCTGTTTGACCAGTTTTATTAAATGTTTGAGGACTTTGAGACTGCAGATATATTTCCTGGTTAGCGGGTGGGGTAGGTACTTGCTGAATTATATTCTGGCTCGTCACTGGCGGTAGGTAAAAATTTGGATCTGTAAATTGCATGTTGTAATTGTTTGCACCTAACATATTTTGGAAACTGTCACTTGCACTTGCACTTGTATTTACATCATTTAATCCATTTTGATTTGAATTATGTTCTTTACTTTGATTAGGAACTGTTGCCGCCATTTTTGAATTGCTATTGTTTCCTTTCTTTTTACCTTGATTTGGCATAATTTCCTTTAATACGTTTTCGTTTGGATACAACTTCAATTAAACTCCAATCTAGGCACAGTTTGACACAATTTTATCCAATTTATTACATTAAAAACCTTATTTTACGATCGGTTTCAATCACACTAAAAAAAGACCACCATGTTTTTACTAGCCTCGTTTTGAAAAAAACTGTTTAGAATTGAAGTAAATAATTTAGCAAAAATATTCTCGCCCAAACAGTCCGACATGTAGAATCTATATATTCCACTACTCGGTTTGTGTAGTATTCGGTAATCGACATCGCTATAAATAGTATTTTCATTGATAAAATCATATTCATCCGCGTAAATTGTGATTGTGCATTTATTGACAATTCTATAAGCCAACGCTATTTTTAAACTTTGAATGCGTTGTAATTTGTTGGATACTTGTAACAAAATAAAAATATTTCTTTCTTTTAAATCGCTAGTTTTAAGCTGTTTTGAGAACTACTTGTTGTTAGGTTTGTCGTAACTTCTGTGTCAGAGATTGAATGTCCGCTTGGTATTTACTTATTTTCGATCAGAAAATACAATTAAACCAGAGACATAGATAACAGAGATAAGCAGCTCCTATATATGTACTCCATTTAAATATCACTCATGCCTATAAAAAAAGTGGAAAATTAGGCATTTTGTAGCAAATAAAACTTAATGGACGTACATATGATCCTTTAATATTATATACCATTTGAAAGGTAAATCTTTCATTTATGACTGCATGTTAAAATATTGGTAACTTTCCATGCCTTTCACTTAGAAAAAACATGACAGAACATACCCACTGAGCCATTTTTTTAGTTAGTGTACATATAAAGGGAAGTTACCGCTTCAAAAAAGTGGACCACTTTCGGCATTTGCAATTAACAGCATTAGACTCTGAAATTTCGCTACCATCATTTGTTTGGTCTGACGACCCTAACAAATAAAAACTAGAAATGTGTCCATAGGACACGGGTGCCCCCACCGCGCCACTGTTCTGTCAATCTTTTTACTAAGGCAAATAACTAGGGGAAATAACTCTACAAATACTGGAAAAATCCACAAGCGAAACCCCAGATGCAAATCTAAAATATGCTGAGCAACCTGCCCATAAGGTTTAATGACTATGTCAAATCCTTTTTGAGAAACTTGCGACTTAAGTTGAAAATTGCAAAAGTTTTCTAAGTGAAGGGCAATAACTCTAAAAAACTGAATAAATCCAGACGAAAATACCTGGTACACAACTGCACATGCTGATCAATATTCCTGTAAAGTTACATGACTCTAGGTCAAATACTTTTTGAGTTACGTGTGACACATGTTGAAAATTGCAAAATTTTACTAACTCAAGGGCAATAACTCTGAAAATACTAAAAATATCCAGACGAAAATACCCAGGTGCACAACTACACATGCTGATCAACATTCCTGTAAAGTTTCATGACTCTAGGTCAAATACTTTTTGAGTTACGTGCGACACATGTTGAAAATTGCCAAATTTTACTAACTCAAGGGCAATAACTCTGAAAATACTAAAAATATCCAGACGAAAATACCCAGGTGCACAACTACACATGCTGATCAACATTCCTGTAAAGTTTCATGACTCTAGGTCAAATACTTTTTGAGTTACGTGCGACACAAGTTGAAAATTGCAAAATTTTACTAAGTCAAGGGCAATAACTCTGAAAATACTAAAAATATCCAGACGAAAATACCCAGGTGCACAACTACACATGCTGATCAACATTCCTGTAAAGTTTCATGACTCTAGGTCAAATACTTTTTGAGTTACGTGCGACACAAAAGTGAACGGACGGACGGACGGACGGACAGACGGACGGACGGACAAGGGTAAATCTAAATGCCCGCCACTAACGTGGGGGCACAAAAATCATAATGGCAGAATGCGTATTAGATATTATTGTCTCTAAAGCGGAATTTTCTATATTTATTCATTTATCCATATTTCTTGCCATTCTGCATAATAATAAATAACTTAAGAGGCAATTCCTCATGTTCAAGATTGAAAGAGAATATTAATTCATTGATTTTAAAACAATCTATACACTGTGATATTATGTTTTTCAACCATTAAATGCTTGCATTCTTGTTAAAGATATAAATAATTAAAAAAAATCCATGAAATAAATAAAATTGATAACTTTATTCAAGATTTCTAT
>NW_026860482.1:0-12483 GCF_026571515.1 Ruditapes philippinarum | reverse complement strand
TTTTTTTTTCCGTTTTTTTTTTTTTTTTCGTTTATGCTATAAGGCTGCTAACGTCACAAATTCGAAGCGTCAGATGAAAAAAATATGTTAAGATAAACTTCAATCTTAACAAGATAAACATCACGATATTGAAAAAAAGGCGTAAGAATGCGTCTAAAGAAGTGCTACTAATGTATTTCCGACTGTTTTCATGTTTGTACTATTCTTAGTTTTGCTTAAGGCTGTTAGGCTTCCAGGCTCTAGGCCCGCCAACTTCAGACTGCTAGGCTGCTAGGGACCAACTTCACGAACATCATTTTGTCTTTGTTTATACCAGGATGAAGGCAGCGTCAGAGACGAGGATGGGGGACAAGGACGCCGCGGAATTACATTCACAGTTGGCTAAGAATAGTTGCTTGAAAAGAAATTGCTTTATTTGATAATTTTTTTATATTTATTTTTTTAGTGGCTGGTTTTAAAGTCTATTGTATTTATTTTTCTTTTTCAGAATAAGTAAGTTGTCTTGACTGTCACTCGAAGACATGTTTATGTAAAGTATATTGCTCAGTATACAACATAACTTATTATATCAAAATCTACTCGTTTTCTTTTAATCATTCGCTTATTTCATTTTAGATGATTAATATCAAATAAAGTTGCAACTTGGTTAAATACTTTTTTAAGACAAAAATATAAATATGTGGCTCATCGGCAAAGGTAAGAAGGATATTAGAGGATATTTGTTTTTTGTGTGTAAGATGAAATTTTATTTCATCGAGTGGGCTTTAAAAAACAGTATTCTCACGAGTGGCGTAGCCACGCGAGTGAGAATACTGTTTTTTAAAGTTCACGAGATGAAATAAAAATTACATCTTACACAACAAACAGACAAATTTTCTTTTTATTTTATGCTTAAAAACAAGTTTAAAACGCAATTTCCATAATTTTAACGTTAATATTAAAATTTGTTTCCCCATTGAGAGCCCCATTTAGACGGAATTTCACATTAAAAAACAAGAAGTCTTGAGCTGAAAAATAAGTCCGCCAATCAAGGTTAAATGACGGTGATATTTATTCATTTTATTAAAAAATATGAATGATCGCTTGTTTTAATAATAAAAACAAACAATTCTTGTAGGAGAGAAAAGTCCAACATCCATCCATGTTTCTGTTACTTACTGCGAATTTATATTAGACCTGGCTTTGTAAAATGTAAGCGGCAGCCATTTTTTAAAGTTGTGTATTTTCATGGGATGAAAATAATTGTGTAAGATTCAGAGGGATATAATTTGGATTTGTTAGTCATACAAACCTTTTTAACAGAAAGAAAACTTATTTTGAGGATTGTAACAGACAAAAAATAAGTGTTGACAGAAGTGAAAACATTCAGAAAAGGAGCTAGGAAAATGGAAAAAACTTGGAAGCTTAGCGGAACGCTGGGTTGTTTTACTTATTTTACGAGTGATGGCTGTCAATGCTTTTTACAATTTTTCATAAAGCATACGGCAGTTATTGCTCGTAGGATACTTTAATATGCCCAAATGTCATCAAGAGCAGTTTTGCATGGGGAAGGAATGTATTTTTCAGACTGTAAAAACGAAACAAAAAAAATTAGAGACGAAAATTTGGTGATTGGAATTTGAATGAAATAGAAGTAAGTTTTCTCTCTTTATTACTTTTGACATTTAAAGTTATTTATCTATTTCAGCTTTGCTATTTCTTTTAACAGCCTGACATTGTCAGAATTGTCAGTAAAAATAAAATTGAGGTACCACATGGGGAAAATCTTAAAAAAATAGTTTCGTCATTGAAAAAAGTGAAATTATATTTTGATAATTTTCACTGTGAAATTATCAAATATAATTTTCACGGATAAATCAGTAATCCACTGAAAAGCATAAAATAAAGACAGCTAATTCGCTCACTCTAGGAATTTATTATTGCTAGTATAGACTTTACCTGCATATCAGTCCCACTTCTGTAAGTATATCTTCCCTCGTAATACGGTCACCGTTGTCATTATCATTATACAGCCTTACTATCCGCTCAAAATCAACATTACTTTCGGACTTAAAGCATGAGTTAAATTTGTTTTTTATGTCTTCGTATGCGTCACATTCGAAGCTTTCTTCGGGGGTTTCTCAATATCAAAGCCCGGGCCAGGGCACATGTTAGATAGATCAGAATGAATTCTGAATTAAAATATGACTGTTACAGGCATATGAAGGAAATTGGTCGAACTTGATGATGATTTCAAAAACAAAAGCGTGAAAAAAACATCAACAACAACAACAAACAAACAAACAAAACACACAAAACACACAACAACAGCAACAATTTATTACTGTTAAATGAAGTAAAATAAGTGACAAACCAAGAACACTGATAGCCAACAAAAAAAACTTTTCAAATTTTCAGATTCAACAAATCATTTTTATTGAAATTTTCGACACTGAACAAGATCATTTCTGTTTTATAAGTTTTGTTATATAAATAATGTCTTACCAGATTTTCATTTTCAGTCCGAATTGATTCGCTTTTATAGTAACCCGTTCTGAAACAAGCTTAATGGTCCGAACTTTGTTATTTGTATCACTTTTATATCATTCAACAGGTCTAAGCCCCCTCGTTTTGATGGTTGAAAAATATGGACAATTACATGTTCTTTATGATGTTTCAGAAAATCACCTCTATTTGTTTATCATAATATCATCATTTCAAAATTATATGATATTTATGATCTTTAAAAAGACAGAATACTACAATAAATGTGGAAATTATATAATAACATTATTCAGATAAAATGACTATCAGGTTTATAACTGATATAAAATGTCAATTTTTATATATTTAGATGCTCATTCATTGGTTACTTTTTACTAGTCTTTAAGTTTCCAGGTTTAACTCAGACTGTGCAGTGCATGGTCGCTTAGGGTTCAGTACTAAATTATTGAACACGTTTGATAAAATATTACTTAGTACTACTTTTTTTAACGAATTAAGTAAAAGAAAATATACGTGTTATCACATTTCCAAAACAAGTAGAGTTTACAGTCAAAACTAAAACGAAATAACTGAAACGATAACATTTTAGGAGTCAGAATTAAAAATGTTCTTAACTTTGCACTAGTGAAAACCATTCATCGATCTCGTTTTCAAGTTTATAACATGAAAAGTAAATAAGATCCATTTTTCTTATTCTTATTAGCTAACTGTCTCTGTATGTGTAACTAGTAAAGAACAGAATATTGAGTTATTCTTCTTTTGCTTAAATTGTGACATTCATCGAAGAAAATTGTAGGTAATTTCCAAAATGGTGTATTTTTAAAGAATTAAAATTTCCTCTATGAAAAAGGTAACAGAAATATTTCATGGATTTTTTGTTGAAAATATGGGAAAATATACTGAAAAACATTACAAAAGGAAAAAAGATTTTTCAGACGTATGTATAAGTTATCTGCCCCTGAGATTACCCCAAATAAGTAAAAAAAATGAAATTCATGTGCAGAAAATGAGATCGGTGACCCCTAAGTTTTTCTTGGCTTGAAATGTTTATCATATTCTACATCATGCCACGTTTCAAAAATATATGCCGAACATCTTTATCTTTATATTACTGCACGTTTGTTACGTCGATTTCCATTGGATAACCATATTAGATATAAAGATTTTTGACAGGTTATATGGTCGTTTTTTTTTGTTTTTTTTTTGACAGGTTATATGGCCGTTTGTTGCTGAACCGCTAAGCTAAGGATGCGTTGCAACCGTTTATATACGGCCATATAACCTGTAAAAAATATTCATAACAAATCTATAATACAGCAAGCATCTTTTTTATAGAAAAAAATGATTTCTTCATCAATTGACAGCATCCGTGTATATAAAGCTATATAACTATTATGATTATCCAATGAAAAGCGACGTTTCAAAGGTGCAGTTTTTTAAAGTTTGTTTCTTGCATATCAAACAGAATTATCTACCGTTTAACAACAAGATGAATGAGGTGGTAATTTCAAACGCTACTATAAGAAAAAGTGCGTTATAAGAATATCAGTTTTCGTGATTTCTGTTCTGAAAATAATTGATATGTAATATGCAAGAAAAAGAATCAAACACCGGCTGTCGGTACAGCCAGCAATATAAACAGTAAACAGTTAACCTCGAGCTAGACATTCCGGTCTGTACCGGTGTATCATTAAATTTTGACCCTGTTGAGAAATGACCCTGGGGTCAATTTTCAACGGTCACAGGGTCAATTCTCAACGTTGAATTTTGAACCACCTGTTGAATTTTGAACCACCTGTTGAAGGTGTTGAGAAATGACCCCGGTTCATAATTTAACGTTTAAAAATGACCCCGGTTCATAATTTAACATTGAAAAATGACCCTGAATGTTTATTATATTAGAAGGCACAGCATCTATAAATACGTTTTCAATCCTATCTTTTTAAAGGCGCCTAACTGAGCTACACAAACAGACTTTGAGCTGTCATGGTCAATTGTGAAAAGATAACATTTGAATTGCATAAGAATTGTGAGGAAAATTGATTATTTTTGCACTTCTGCATCAGAAGCTTTTGGTTTTTGGCATTCTTTGCAACATTTAAATTTAGTTTAATCATATTTTATTGCTTTTCTTTATGTACAATATAGATACAATTTCACATGCAATACAAAGTTATTTTCAAGAATTTACATGTATGATGCAGTTTTTAATTATAAAGCAAAAGGGTCGGGCCACAAGTTTTAACAACATTAGAGGGTTGGCCCTTCCCAATTAGTCTCAATAAAGGTAAAAAGATGTGCGTGAGTCTCGTTATAGTATTGATATTGATAATAGTATATATAAGCAATCAAAGAAAAATGTCTGGAAATAATTAATATGATGCTAAAAAAAACAGTGACTAAACATGATTTTGAAAGAAAAAAAAAAGACAATAGAGAAAAAAAATGAAAAGAGTAGAAGAAGCCGTGTGTCGAAGTTCCCGCCCGTCCGTTTTATCCTTGGTATGAATATAGTAAATAAGGACAACAATTAAGAGCACTCTTTAGGAACTAGGATTTAAACATTTTGAAACCTTCTTGATCGTTTGATAAAAATTTAAACATGATGGAATAACGTGTTATTTTCTTCATCACTTAGGTTATTGATACCGAATAATAATTTATAGGCACTTAAAGGATGGTAATAAATAAGGTACACCTCTGATCAGTATACAGTGGGCATTTGAAAAAGTAATGGTCAGCGTCTTTAGAACGAAAACCGCATTCACAAATTGGATTGTCGCGTAAATGGTTATAGTGTAAATCGGCATTAAGATTGCTACACTTATTTCTAATTCTTGTGTGGTAATTTGAAGAAACCTGTCACCTGTAAGAAAGTATGACGGAGCTTGAGGCCGAGAAAAAATAATTTTAAGTCTGGCTTTGAATGCTGAAAGTGACTATTACGAGTATCTAGGTCTAAACTATTCCATACTTTAATAGAAGAGGGTATAACTGATTTCGAATAAATTTCTAATCGTCGGGCAACCGTTGCATATTTCTCGTTGTTTCTTAAATTATATGTACTATTATTACCAACTATTTCTGGGAAGATGTCGCTCAAATAACAGGGAAGCTCGCCTCGACTATGTTTCAAAACAAGAATCAATTTTTGCATTTTCCTTCTATCTGCAAGTGAGACCCAGCCAATTTCGCGTATGAAATTTACGATTGATACTGATCTTGTTAGACCAGTCACAATTCGCGCAGCATCGTACTGTGAATGCTTTCAAGGACATTCTGTTCATACAAAGTACAGCTATCCCATACCAATGAGGCATATTCAATTATCGGTCTTCAATTTGATTAAGCGTTTTCCTTTTAAGTTTAAACTTAAGCATTCGCATTGTACATAGAATTCTAGAAGATGATGTTGTTATATTCGAAATATGTTGATGCCATCCATGTTCCATCACTCAATGTTACTCCTAAATGCATGTGTGAATGAACAAAATTAAGATGTGTTTTTTGAAAGTAGATTTCGGGGCACCACAGTGAAAAATACATAACTTCCGTTTTGGCAGCATTAAATTGTATTAACCATTGTTTTGCCCAGGCAGATATAATTTCAAGATCGCGGTTGATAGTAATTTCAATATGATTTTTATCTCGTGAACTTACTGCTCATGATCTGTCATCTGCAAATAATCGTGTGACACTTGTAAGTGACTCTGCTATGTCATTCACATAAATTAAAAATTTAAATGTGATTTGTGGCAAAACAGATTGAGCAAACAATCTGGAATTTTGCATAAATAAACAATAGCGAAAGCTATATTGTGGCTCAGTCGGACGGACCTCATAAGAATTAATCACACACTCGTCTCCCTTTAAAGACCCAAACAAAATACCTGTATCTCAATCCCAATGCATGCTGCTTATGTTTATATATACCAAAAGAAGCTTTAAAGGAATAGCTAATTTTTGTTTCGCTCTTTAAAGGGAGACAGTGTATTTACTACCACATAAATGTTTACTTGCTGACTAGCGGATTACTGGGTTGGTGCTAAAGATAATGTATGAATTGCTTGATAACTATTTTTGTAGAGCGTCTGCGGCGAAATTGTAAAGCGTCAGTGGTGTATAGGCTCCGTACTGGGATACAAAGCCAGGAGTCCGTTGTTCGATTCCGGTTAGGTTGTCATCATGAATGTTTATCCTTAAGTAAGGCAATTCACTCTGCATTGCTACTGGTTTCTTCCCCGCTTCTGCTGGGAAGAAACTACCTCCATGGTCGACTGATTAAGAGTCGCCGACATCTAATCCAAAAGACCTCTCAGATGTGGGTTCGAATCCCAGCGGAGGACGCATTTGTCAGTTTGCCGTGGAGGAGTGGGGTCTGGTACTGGTTATTTCCAGGACTGAAATACTGTTGAAAACTCATAAAAATAAACAAACACATGCTTGCACATGCTTCATTTCGATACTGATTAGGCTTTATTAATATTGTCACTCTTTCACTTATATCTATTTGTTCTGCATTAGAATTTGGTGGAAGCTCGATTTCGATGGGAAGCCTGGTTTCCCTACCATATACTAGAAAAAATGACAATGTTGTCAGAAATTGAACATGTTTAACAGTAACAATACCTTAAAAGAAGCATAAAAAGCGACATACGAAACAATTTTTTCTTTGTTAGAAATGTCTTTCTTCTGTAAATATTTATCTAAGATAGCATTTTAACAAATTCCCCCTGGTCACACAACAGGTTAAACACGTTAGGCTCTATTCGCTTTGAAACGTGCTCTAAGCCTCTAATGTTATAACTTTTGTACTTAAATGTCTGCACATATATCACATTTTGACGGAATTCAGATGGCAATTCTTGTAAAATACTCTCATCCTTGAAATTATTAACCAAAGAGCCTTCCAACATTTCACTTGGAACGTACATTTTTAAATCTTTTGGCAAATAACTGCTAATTGGAATGTATGGAGGTTTACTGAAGAGTTCCTCATTGATGTCCAACACAGGCTCATAGTTGTCATATTTGTGTACTATGTACACACTAGCCTCACCTAGTGAGTTGTTTGTTGAACTTAAAGGTGGATAGTTTATCCAACATCTCTTATCCCCGTTATCACAAAAGACAAAAACATTGGTGTTTGTCATGGTTGAAAAGGCCCGGATTTCAACGTCAGTTCCGTATTCACCAGAGTTCCACATTTCGGTTCTGTTAAGATAAGCTGACAAGGATTCGTCTGCGTATCCTTCAAAAAGTTCACTATGTGTAAGCATAAATTCTACGACCGCCTGTCTCACTTCATTGAAGTAGCTTTGGACACCGGATACAATATAACTGAAAGTATGAAATAAACAATTACCATCACCTCTCATCCGAGGAGTGTTTATCGGTTGTGAAGTTGAAAGCATTGGTCTACTGTTTATATGCTTATGATAATTCCTGACTTTTATGTTGAAAATCTGGCAGTTTTTATCTTGCCAATGAGGCCCTGCAGGATCAAATGACATATAAGTACTAGGATCTATGCGATTTATTTCGATATCGTCAGTTTCACTTTCTTCATCTATGTACACTTTTCTTTTCTTAAATGGAATATCCTGTTGTTCTTGTTGCTTTCTTTTAATATTGCGTCTGGTATAATCAAACTTCTTGTCACGGCTGTCGGTATCAGCTCAAAGTCTGTTTTTGTAGCTCAGTTAGGCGCCTTTAAAAAGATAGGATTGAAAACGTATTTATAGATGCTGTGCCTTCTAATATAATAAACATTCAGGGTCATTTTTCAATGTTAAATTATGAACCGGGGTCATTTTTAAACGTTAAATTATGAACCGGGGTCATTTCTCAACACCTTCAACAGGTGGTTCAAAATTCAACAGGTGGGTCAAAATTCAACGTTGAGAATTGACCCGTGACCATTGAGAAATGACCCAGGGTCAATTCTCAACGTTGAAAAATGACCCTCAGGGTCATTTCTCAACAGGGTCAAAATTTAATGTTATACCGGCAGCCAGTGTAAGATTCTTATAATAGATAATAATATTGTTACAAATGATTTTTAAACCTTTGAATCTAGAATATGGTGTTTTATTTTTACGAAAATGTATGCACTTTATATAATGAAAGAAAAAAACTCAGGTCCAAAATTGACTATGCCATGCGGAAATCTTCCCGACAAAGTTTTTTGGTTAGAGCTTTGGTCCTCAATTTGTGCAAAGAAAACCCTCCAAAGTTGTACAAAAACGAATCTGCAACGGAATCAGATACATGGTGTCTTAATGGTTGGCTTTAGAATATTGTGCTTTTTATGCCCTTAATATACAGAAAGAACAAAACGCCGGTCAAAAAAACGGCCATGCCATGCGGAAATCTGCCGGACATATTGTTTGGGTTAGGGCTTTGGTCTTCATTTTGTGCAAAGTAGACCCTCCAACGTTGTACAAAAACGAATTCGCAACGGGATCAGACAAATGGTGTTTAAACGATTGGCTCTAGAATATGGTGTTTTTTTACGAAAATTTATTCACTTTATATAGAGGAGAAAACAGATTGTCCAAAAAATTACCATACCACGCGGAAATCTCCCGGAAATATTGTTTGGGTTAGGGCTTTGATCCTCATTTTGTGCATAGGAGACCCTCCAACGTTGCACACAAATGAATTTGTAACGGAATCGGACAAATGGTGTCTTACCGGTAGGATGTAGAATATTGTGGTTTTAGGGTATTTTAAAAACAGAAAGAACAAATCGCCTGTCCAAAAAAATGACCATGCCACGCGGAAATCTCCCAGACATTTTGTTTGGGTTAAGGAATTGTTCCTCATTTTATGCAAAGAAGACCCTCCAAAGTTGTACAAAAACGAATTTGTAACGGAATCGGACAAATTGAGTCTTAACGGTTGTCTCTAGAATATGGTGTTTTTTCATGCATTTTATATACAGAAAGAACAAATCGCCGGTCCAAATAATGACCATGCCCCGCGGAAATTTCTCGGAAATATTGATTGGGTTAGGGCATTGGTCCTCATTTTGTGCAAAGAAGACCCTCCAACGTTGTGCAAAAACGAATTTGTTACGGAATCGGACAAATGGTGTCTTAACGGTAGGCTCTGGAATATGGCGGAATTTTTATGGATTTTATATACAGAAAGAACAGATCGTCGGTCCAAAAAATGACCATGCCACGCAGAAATCTCCCGGACATGTTGTTTATGTTAGGGCTTTGATCCTCATTTTGTGCAAAGAAGACCCTCCAAAATTGTACAAAAACGAATCCGCAACGGAATGGGATAAATGGTGTTTAAACGGTAACTAAATAATATGGTGTTTTTTAACGAAATTTCTAAGACTTTATATACTTACAGAACTAATCGCTTGTCAAAAAAAGCGACCATTCTGTGCGGGCCTCTTGCTTTCATGAGTCTCATATTGCTGTTAAGAATATCCTCTAAACAAGCACAATCTACTTGATCATTCCATTTTTTTGTACGTAGCGTTCATTTTACAAAGGCTAGCTGTGCATGACGTCAATTCCTGTAAGAACGTGCTCTAAAGCGCGTTCTGTCTAACATCACTAGATAACATTCTTATATAATAATAATAATAATAATAATAATAATATCTTTATTTAAAGAAGGTTACACATTAAGAACATACAAAAACAATCATATATATCTTATTTCCAATGTGGCCTTCTGAAATAGAAAACAACAACAACAACAACAACAGGACATGCATAGGTAGAAAAATATATGTATAATATGTAATTTTTAGAATATTACAACTCATATACTTTCGAACAGACACTCAACAATTTGTTTTAACTTATACGTATATTGCATCATTCGTTCGTTCATTTATTAATTTATTCATTCACTCACTCATTCATTCATATGAACATCAAGATATGCTTTGCATTTTTCTTTAAAACATTTAAGGTTATTAACATTACGAATATTTAAAGGTATATTGTTCCAAATGTTCATGCCATAATAAGAAAATGTAAGAAAGTTAATATATATTATAAAGTAATATGTATATTATAAAGTTGTAATTGATCAAAATAATGTTAAACACAATTTCAGGAGGGTTTTTGTCTACATGATGTGGCTTTATAATTTTTTGCTGATCTACGATTATATCGCATATATAAAAATGTCGGTCCTAAAAAGACCAGGCTTTGCGGGAGTCTCCCGGACATATTGCTTTGGTTAGGGCTTTGCAAATTACTCAGAAAGAACAAATTGACCTTCCAAAAAATGACCATGCCACGCGGAAAGCTCTCGGAAATATTGTTTGGTTAGGGCTTTGGTCCTCATTTTGTACAAAGAAGACCCTAAGTGATGAAAAGGCCCCAAATATATACAAGTGAACCGAGATTTATGTTTCTCAAAAAATGACCCTGGTATCAATAATTATGAACTTAGACGATTCTGATGTTCTGTAAATTTTCTCAAAAAATTGTCACATATACAGAAAGATTTACGATACGAACTAATTAGTGAGAAGAAAAACACATTTTTTTTGTCACTTCTCCGAAGAAGGCGCTCATTGCTCATTCATTATAATTAATGTATATACGGATTATGGTGTATACGATTTATGTACTTAATGAATAATGATGTTGTTGTTGTTAATAATAATAAGATAATAATAATAATAATATGACTTGGAATGACAATGATATGGGTATTGATGAATAATGATGACTTACGATAAGCGCTCTCGTTTGTAACATTGACCCGAATATTTAGCCAGTTCGACAACATTATCAATTGCACTCACGAGTATATACGACAAAATTGTGTCGTCTGCAAATGTGGTTTTAAAGTACTACTCATTTTTTTATTCTATCACCATTATTGAATCAGTCAAAGATATCTGAGTTTTCCATTTCTTGAAAATAGATACTCGTTACGTTGATTTTGTCTACATTGAGATTTCTGCGTGGCATGATCGTTTCTTGGTCATATTTTCCGTAAAAAAACACCATTTTTTGGTGCCAACCTTTCAAACACGGTTCGTGTGATTTCCTTGCGGATTGGAAATTGTATTCGATTGGAGGTTCTTCTTTACACCATTTACACCAATATAAGACACAAAGCTCTAGCCAAAGGAATATTTGAGATTTCAGGGTGGCATTGTCGTTTTTTGGACCGGCGATTTGTTCTTTCGCTATATAAAATTTACTACTTTCGTAAAATTAACCATTTTCTGGTACCAACCGTGGAAACACCATTTATGTGATTTCCTGGCGATTTTTTCTTCCCCCTATATAAAATGAACTGTTCTTCGTAAAATTTACCATTTTCTGGTGCCAAACTTGGAAACACCACTTGTGTGATTTCCTTTTGGATGAGAAGTTGCATTGGAGCACAAATAAACAGAATTGTTTTGTATCACAATTAAAACAGGAGAAAAAATCCGTGTCCCTTATATGAAAATCAGGAACGTGTATACACTGAACAAAAGTTCTAACCGATCACCCTGAGTTTTCGCTTATACATGAAAAAGAATAATACTAATAGATCCGACTTTTATTTTATTTCGAAGAGAATGAACACATTGAGAATAATAACATTATAACATTTTCTATTTAAATAATACTTTATCGATATTTTAAAAAAAAATATAGTTTTATGACCAGCCATTACCTGTCTGATTGAGGCTCCAGCATTCAACATTCCAACTGCTACGGCACGATCCTGCATCGACATTCGTGCCATGTTTTATTTTTTTCACTTATAAAGTTAACAAGGATTTGTGCAATGTAAAATTTAATACTCACCACGCTCTGAACGAACATTTCGTGCCAAAATGTGTAAACCGCGCCCTGTCTCCCGCGCGAGTACATGAAACCGTATTAAATTATTTTTCTTTCCACAAATCGATAGAAAATGACACAAAAATCACCTCTGCAAAATTTATAAGGATCTATTGACCCGTTATAAAAAATCAAAAAATTTAAAAGGGCGTTAATTTTTTAATTTTTCTTT
>NW_026860480.1:0-27632 GCF_026571515.1 Ruditapes philippinarum | reverse complement strand
AGTGGGGGTTGACCTCCAGCAGGTTTACTTTTAGATGTTCGCTTAATCCTTTCATCCAAATAACTCATTTCCTTTTCTTTCAACTGAAAATGATTAGCATAATATGCTATTTTAATACAGGTTTTTTTTTTGTTTGTTTAAATCTTAGGTTTAACATCATACCAACTCTGCAAAGGTTAAAAGGCCGACTTTGCAGCTTTAATGGTGGAAGAAGACCTCATGTTCCCCTTTGGGCATTATTTACTTTACAAATTGGCAACTCCTTTAAGAACCATTAACATTTCCTAAGCTAGCTGGATAGCTTCATCACAAAGCAGGACTTAACCATTCTTCCACAGATGGCCCTTATAGAGATTTTCTGTTATGTTATATATATCTACATGTACATGTATGTTATACATGAATGTTATTATGTGCCAATATGAATAGACTATCTGAACCATTTTCAATACCCTTTCAGGAACTAAACAGTTCTGACAGTCTTCCAAAAGCAAAAACTTCCAAATTTTGAAATATGATTTTTCACCTTCCATTGGACAAAGACCAAAAATTATTTCCAATCATCCCTTTTGAAAATACAGAACACTTTAATTAAGCCTTGTAAGTGTGCATTAAACACCTGTATACCATTTATCATAATTTTATATGGACAGATAAAAACAAGTTTCGACTTGCTCCATCAAATTATCTATGCCTGTAATAAAAGTGGCTTTACTTTCATAGAAGTGGCCAGTTCTTACATAGAAGTGGCAGTACTTTAAATAAAAGTAGCCAGTACAAACACAGAAGAGAACAGTACTTACATATAACTGGTCAGCATTACAAAGCAGCCAGTACTAGCATAGAACTAGCTAGTATTTACACAGAAGTGGCCAGTATTTACATGGAAGTGGCAAGTACTTACACAGGAGAAGACAATACTTACTGTTCCAATATATTTATATAAGTTATCTCCTAGTATCAAGTAAGCTATGACAGTAGAGTTTAGAGCTGCATTCCTCACACCGTTATCTCTCTCACTGATCTGCCCGGCAATAGCTTTCAAAGCTTGCTGTGGACTAGGTTGACATATAGAGATTCCATATGTTTCTATCAGATACCCAAGTTCTTCTAAACATTCTGTAAATCATAAATATAATCCACAAATTATTGAGCTGACAAAGGGATACATACCCTCAGTACCTGAAAGGGCGGTTGGACCCTCATTAAGCCTAGAAGATGACAAATACAAGATCTCAGCTTTCATTCAAGTTTTCAAAAGTCATTACAATTGAACCTCCTTTAACATGAAAAGAGTAAACTTAAGAAATATAGGACATTGAAAGTTAAAAAAGTCAGGGAGTTTGTTAATGATTTTTTGAGAACCCTTAATAAAAGGAAATAACTTATTTTGCTACCATTCACAAACAATCAATTTTAAGGTTATCAAACTTTTCAATTCTATTAGAAAAATATGGATGTATAATACTTGCTTATAATCTAAATATACACACACGCTCCAAAAAAAATACATATTGATCAAAATACAGCATAACTAGGCATTCAGACATTTTAACATATTTATGTCAGGAAAACGTTTAATTTTTTTCTAAATTTATTTGTTAAACAGGTACTCATCATACATGTGAAGTCTCCCACTTTAGGCAGGAGACTCCCACTTTCTGCAGCCATATTTTCAAAGATTTTTCTTAAAATAAGGGGTATTTTCACAAATTAAAGAAATCTCCCTATTTTTGATTTCTGAACTTCCTTCTTTGTTTATTGCAAATTCTAAATATCTCCCTCTTTTTGAAGAAAAATCTCCCACTTGATCATCCAAAAAAGTTCACATGTATGACCCATATTCAACATACAGCAACTCATATTCATTACCATCATCCTAGTTAAAATATCTTAAAAGACTTGTCCAGTTTTAAATTTAAAACAAACCATCAGAAACTGAAGAGACTTCAGCATAAAAATACTGACATCAAGTATAGTAGTATATATGCAAGCTGGCCTGCGCCTATACTGCCATTATAGATCTGTTAACAACAATGTTTATTTAACATACATACCAGTCCTCTGTTTAGAATTCTTGGATTTGATACCATCAGAAATGAACACAAACACCTTGCTGGCGGGATAGACTTTGTACAGAAGTTTGAATATTGACCGTACTTCACGTCTCACATTGTCCTTGTTCTCGCCCACCTATACAAATATACAATCATATTGCTAAAACAATATATCCCTTCTTCCCAATATATCGGATAGAAACCCATCATATAAACTGAACACATTCTACAGCATTATCATTGATGGAATTTACTGCCATTTAACATTCTAATATGAGGTAGTCTGCTTATAGTGATATTTAGGGGACCACCAAATTTATATCATTATATATTATGAATATACTTATTTCGACTTAGAAAGACTACAAAATTATTACAAGATGTTATTATGTTATAATTTTCAACATGTACACTGTCTAAAATGTTGTCCTCATGTGCTTTTGGCCTTCAGGATACTTCTGAAATAAAACTCTAAACTCTATATCTGGGTTACATTATATCCGAGAGGCAACCAATTTGAAAACAAGAGTTGAGACCATGGCAACAGCATCATCATTATATAAGAAGTATACCATTATAAGCAATATTGTTATAAGTGGGGCTTTTTAGTTTTTTCTAATAAATATTTAGACAATTAATCTGTATCACCACTGTCACCAGATAACTAGCTGTATAAAATGATAAATTATGGTCAAATTTAAGAAAGGTCCCCCCATCATATTTTGAAAAACACTGTTAAACCTTACCACATTTAATATCTTAAATGGAATTGTCAAACAAAATCAATCACTGTTTTTAGGGAAAATTTTCATAAGAACTACTGAATGAGTAACTAAATGCAGACCATGATCGTGGTCTGCAATGGTCGCATGGGTAGAACCAGTTGCCACTTGAAAGCTATGGGTTAAACTAAGCCTAACTTACCTTAATCACTAAGTATGGTATAAAAGAGTTGGCCTCAAACTCATGTAGACTGTAATCAATGTCAATGAGAAGCTTGAAGAGTTGAGAGAGGTATTCAAGCCCCTTGTTGAGCATGCTGGGATTTGTATCAAAGAATCTCAGAGTAAACCATTTCAGGATTAAATCCAAGTTGGCAAGCTGCTCATTCTGGGCACTTTCCATACACTGAAAAAAAATTATATAAATGTAACAGTTTATATATATTCCTTACAATATCACCTGACTTTCTTTGCTATTTTATTACTTATTCAAAAACTATTTTTCATTTATTAATATTTTTCTGAAACGGAGGAGTTTAATTCACATCAACAGTGTCATGTGAAAATAAAACATAAAATAGTCCAGTTCACTGGCATAATTTCTGTGCATTGTAGACATTCTGTCAAGTTGGAATATCTTGTCCTTTCCAACGAAATACTGTAACCCAACGAATATTCGCGACCAATTAATATTCGCTTTATTCGCGGATGGCCACGACGCGCGAATATTTGTTTGCGCGAATAAGTCCGCACGATTTCGCGAATAAATTGGAGAGAAATTTTTATTTTAGACGTTGTTCATGCAAAGCTACTTGACCGGATATATTCGAATTTTACGGGCACCTGTTAGGAAGTAATGAATTGTTATGAATATTGCCATAAAGCAATAAAAACACAAACTAAGTAAACTACTACTATTTCATAAATTTCAAAAGAACTCTATGTCAATATAGCAATCAAAATAAACATCCACATTTTAATACAATTTATGAAATACTAGTAGGCCTATTGTTAATCACGTTCCGTATAGGATACTATACGGAGCATGTGTCAGTTTTAAGTTTCTTCATATTTAAATGTTTGAATAAATCGTTTGACGAAAGTGAGAAAACTATCGAGCATCACAAAAGGCTATTGTTTTTTGGATCCTATAAAATAATTGTTTGAGTGAATTGTTAAGACAAAGGTGGTATAAACCTATCGAGCATCACAAAAGGGTATTGGGTGTACATAATTACAAACAGTGAAATACAAGATGGTTTCATACTAGTATCGATTTTTACCAATCAAACTTTACAGCCTGTATAGCTCATGTGGTTAGATTGCGGACTCATATAACATACTTTTCTCGGCTTGGGTTCGATACCTGATTGGAGATTTGGTGATAAAATTTCAAATACAGCTTCGTTTGCCGCTTTAATCATTTTTTTCTTTTCTGCTGTGCTTTCCAGATCATGATCAGGCAAAAACGATGCCGAAACATCCCTGCATTCTGAGGGTTTATTTTTTATCAACCACCCTTTTAACGACATGTTCAGAAATGAAGACGAACGATGCGTACATGAACATATATAGAGAAAACGTTTTGCTGAATTGTGATCACAATTCACTTACCAATACAACTTAAGGGTAGCGTATTGTTAATCCCATCTAAGACACCAATAATGACCTCAATTATTGAAGATTAATAGTCGGCTAATGGATTTTACGGCCCCATTGGATTTTCCAATACGCGAATATTTTTATTCGGAAATCAAGAAAACGCGAAAATTAATATTCACGAATATGTCTGACCTCGGCAAAACGCGAAAATTTGTATTCGCGAATATAAATTGGGTTACAGTAATTTGATTTATCAAATAAGCCATGGCTAAGGAGTGGTACAAACCCATTTAATGAAAACCATATTACACTAGTGTAATAACTCTTTGATGCAACATCATATGCATTATATACAAACAAAGCATTAACATGCCCTAATGCTAACTAGCTTTACTCTATAAAATGACTCTTTTAGCTGAAAACTGTTCTTATCGTAGATATGTGATAAATACATGTAGATTATATATAATCTGTGTAGATTCAATACTAAATTTATGAAATGAATAATGCAATATAATGCTTGCCCCAAGGCTCTAAATATAAACTCTCAGCAGTGATAGTCAAGTTTAATAACTAAACAGTAACCACTGAAGCTCATAAGCTTAAAAAATATCTTAAAAAGTTCAAATAACTTTAAGGTTATAATTTGTCTTTAAACCATTCCAATCACTAGCCTTGCCTTTGTATGTATAAAGTATCATCACAGAGATTTTTTTCATACTGAGAAAAACTACATCTACAAAACTGTGAACATATTCAAACAAAGCACAATAAAACAGAAGCTCATAAAACAATAATTTCAAATTAATCATTTTTAAGCAGCATTTACCTTAATAAAAATTTCTATAGCTTTTGTATGGTTTTTAAAGTCAGTAGCGAAGAGAAGGTCCATCATTGTTTTACTGAAGTTTTTCTCCATCTGATTCCTTAACTGTTCAACATACTCTGCCTTTGGCTCCATGAAATTCCATTTCAATGTCTGTAAATATATAAAACAGAAATCCTTCCTAAGCCTTTGTTTCATGTGTAAAAGATAACATATAAAATTTATATACCTGCCCTATATTGTTGACAAAAGATCCTAGGCACGCCTTTGTACATTAGTCCAGGCATTAATCTTCAAGAATTTATTTTACAAGACAATCTCAGTTTTAAAATGAAACATCAAAAAATAACTTGTACAACATATAAACATTTTTCAGATCATACTACTAACTTTGAAAACTAGTTTTTTTTTAAAGATCTCAATATTGTTTCTAATCAAATGACTTAAAATACATTGGTGAGGTTAAAAAAACAATCCACTACGAAATACAATGTTAATGTATAGAATTTTTTCATCTTTTAAAACAAATGGCATAACACGTTTTTAATCTACAGCTCTGGACAAAGGGATAATCACTTCATCCACAATTGGCATATGGTGAGGCTTTACTTGTAGAGGTAGACCTTAGGTGCCCCTTTGTTAATAATTTCAGGCACAAATGGTCACCTGAGTAGAACTACTGATGTTCCGTAAGCTAGCTGGATAGCTAACTCAAATGAAAGAATTCAAAGTTACTGGCGCATATCGAGAGGCAAGTGATTTGAAGTAAACAAACTTTACCATTCCGCCATGAGCTCCCCAATAACTATTTATTGAGTGCTTAAAGGAATAAAATGATATATATAGACCACTAGTATAGAGCAGGCCAGAGTGTGTATATCAATTTGCCCACTCACTATACTATTGGCAGCTATATTTCAGTATTTTGATGCAGATATACTATAAGGTACACTTGATCTCTATGCCAAATTTAAAGCAGGAAAAATTCACAACACAAAATCAGCAGGGTACTGTGTTAAACTTACCTTCATGTTCCTTTCTTCTTTAAATCTCTTCTCTTTGGGTTCATTTACACTGATTGGTGGCCCAGTGTCCTCTTCCACCTTCTTTCTTTTACTTGGAGCTGATGCCTATGCAGAGAAAAAATTAAAACAAACATTATATAACTGTGTGAATGTTAATTAATAAAGTCAAGAGACATTTAGATCAACATGAACAATAATAGACAATACCACATTTAACATAAAGGTTGTCGAAAATAACTCATGCCAAAATAACCTATTTAGTACAGTCATGCCTTTTTGACAAATTTTGTGATCTGGAAAAAAAGTCCATTAATATTGTAAATAAGCACGAAAAAACAGTGTGACAGTGAATGTCTTTATCAACAAAAAGCTTCCTATGTATAAATATTAGATGAACTTAATCACCAATTCCAACACATTAATCTTAACAATTAATCTGATGATGCTTGAAAAACATCATCACTTAACAATTAACCTGCTGAATTTGTTGCAGTGACTTGTCTAGTTTCTATTTTTGGAACTGTCAATATCAAAAGTCAGACAGCCAACAGTATAGAGCATGGTCAGACTGCACAGATGTGCTGGCTGGTCTGTCTCTATACTAGTGGCAAAGGCTAGTCACTTTTGGTTCCTGCAGGTTAAAGGTGTATTCTGTAGTACTGTATGGTACTGGTTACGGGAGTTGACGGAAGTTAACGGAAGGTTCCGGGCCAACCGGAACTAGTGTGTTAGAGGTCTGACAGTTGGGCGCCATATTAGTGTAGAAGGTAACTAAGAAGAATTAGGCAATTCCTAGCTTGGCTACGATCCAGACATGGAAGGTAAGTCGATTGTTTGTATTGTCAATCCCTTTATAATCACTCACGACAGTTCTATAATTCATATCACAAATGATTGCATTACAATAAATATCTCCATAGTTTTAAAAACCCTGAATTCTTACTGGTTTTGCCTTGGTTTTTCCAGGTCCTTTAGCTGTACCCTTTGGTTCTGATACATCTCCTGTTGGTGACTTTTCTTTCTTTTTTGGTGGAGCATCCTCCTCATCATAATCATTTGATGCTGCAGGGGTCGGAGCCTTGCGCGCTACAGGGGCTGCTTCAGCTGGCTTCTTTTTCGGTTGTTTGGCAGGAAGGTTCTCCCTGGCTTTCTCAATAATCTGCATTATCTGATCTTTAGATGCTGGCTAAAAACAGAATATACACTCGGTAAAAACAACTTCCATTTTTATATGCAACATCTTTTCTCATATAATATACTTAAGTTACAACATCAATAAGGAATGCTTTCATGATTGGGCTATACTTCTGAGATGTATGGCTCAAGCTGACCATGTAAAGTTGTACCGGGAATTACTTCATTACACTGAAAATAACTGTAACTACATCAGAAAACTTTTAGGTATATTATAAATGACTATCTTTCACTTAAAGTGTCTTGAAAGACAGATGTCAATGTCAGTCATTTACAGTGTGGTTTGGCTATGTACTCATTTAGGAGTGTACGAAAAAGAGAAGTGTCTTCCCTTATGTAACTTTCATAAATGTAACCTAGGTCAGTTTCCAAGAAATTTTTTTTCCATAGAACAAGTATCAGTTCAGTTCATTATTAAATATGTATGATATATGAATCAATGAGCATTTCTATGTATTTTCTTACTTACCTTTAACTTACTGGTGGCCTTGAAAACAGAGTCATAGCCTACGTGTATCATAAATGGTACGAGGGATTCCCCTGCTTTCTTTCTTACTTCAGGATTTCTGTCTTCCAAACAGGTGAGTAGATAGGGTATGCATAGTTTCATCTCATCCTTGGGTAATTGCTTGTGATTTGGTAATCTCTCTATTAGCCAGCCTAACAGCTAAAATAGATAATAAAGAATCATTTTTTTTCTATTTTTGTTCAAGCAATACAATCACTATGTTAAATACAACATTATCAAGCAAGTAACAGTCATTTAAAGTTACATTAAATAAATTTCATAAAAAAAGAAATAGCGACATTTCATTAATAAATTGGGTTTCATATCGACTCCAGATCTTATTTTGGTGTCCAGGCAACCAAAATGAGTTTAATGAGCATACAAATGTGCAACCTCATTGTGGCGAATTCGGAAGTACAATTTCTGTTTGCATGAGAAACTCCGCCTTCAGATCATCCGTACATCAATATTAAATCAACAAACATGACTATAAGTAGCAGTCCTAATTTAACGGTATATTTCCGCATTGTAACGGATATTTTCATACAAATTTAATCTGTTTTATGAGATTATTATTTTTTCTGAACCACAGGCCTAGTGCACCGTGAAGCTTTAACGGTAAAAGTGTGTTTGCACAAGAAAATCTTATATTTGCTGTGTTCCGGATAGCAACTATAACTCCGTGACGTAGCGCATACACGAGCTGATTATAGTCTTCATTTGCATGTTAAAATTCGTATACGAACTTTAGTGTTACCGTGGGGTTTTCCTTTTAAAATCCTAATTTATGAACAATATTTGATGAGATTTACAACGATACTGTTAAAAAGGTTAATGAAACTGTAGAATGCTTGGTTTTTAGGCCGACGGCAAAAATATTTTAACATATTTATTTAATGTAACTTTAAACTGTTGCCAACAGCTCCTGACACTATGACCACAAGCAAAATAGTACTATCAGTAAACAAGATGGGCTGGACAGAGATTTATATCTGCAACTGAAATGAGTAATTCTTAATCATGACTGTTCCTTTTACATTATATCTTTACTTGTGTAACACCACAAGAAAAATATAACTTTTGAAATCTAGGCTTAATACAGTAGAATACGTAACAATGAATGTCCCCTGTATAAAGGTCAGCTTACCTCTTGTCTTAAGTTAGGATTCTCCAGCTTCAGGGCATCACTAAAAGCCTCACATTCAGCAAGAGGTATCAAAGTGGTCTGATCTACCCAAGCATTCAACGCTCCTACAGCAGCTGCCCTTAGTGCAGGCTGTAAAATAAACACACATAAATCAGATTTAATATAAGAAATATCATACAATTGAATTTCTATAAAAACTGGTTGCTGACAAAAAAACTTACTTCAATCATCATTACCACTAGCAGTTACCTAAATGAATTCAAAATTCATTTTTTCCCTCACTTAACATGACAGTGTCTGACTAACCATCAAGAAAAGACAAATCAATGTTCAATTATTTTCTGCATCTTTTTACTTGTATCAAAACATTACAAATATCAAAGAGATTCAAGCATATCTGTTTTATCCATGTGATGTCATGATGTATATTTGACATACCTTACTGTCTCCAAGACAACCAATTAGAGCAGGTCCAATTACTTTTATATGCTGTTTACAGTGCCTACCCATGTTTGTTGCTAATGTTACACATATACCAATAGTTGTTGTTACCTAGAAATTGATAAATTAAGATATCATATCACATTAGTTAGGCCAATTACATCAAAACAAAAAGATGTACAGCCTGTTAAGCCATAATAAGTTGAGGTATTGGAAATTACTAGTATCTGAAGGGACCTTTCAAGTTCAGAAGTCTTTACAATGATTTTTTAGCTCTTAAACAAAATAACACAAGCTTGACTCTCTGTGAATTCAGCAAGACTTGTTACATCAACATCACCCACCAACTTTTCTGTGCTTCAGTTACAGATATTCATTTAATGCTCACCATCTTAAATGGACTTGTCCATCTTTCAATCTGGACACAACCGTTCATAATTTTAGAGAAAATTTTCAAAATAAATATCAACCAAAGGATAACAAGAATGTCGAACGACACATATACCCCCCTTTCTAGCCATTGACTCACATAATTGGTAATTTTATTACAAAAAATTGCCAAAAAAGGGTACATGGAAGTGTTCAATCATGGAAAAATCAACTAAAACCATTTTAACATTTAAGGCCCATGTGACATTGACCTTTGACCTAATGACCCCTAAATCAATAGAGGTCATCTACTACTTATGACCAATAACTAGGTGAAATATGAAGACTTTGTGATGAATACTTTTCAAGATAATCAGCGGAAACCCTTTTGACATTTAAGGCCCCTGAGACCTTGACCCAAAAATCAATAGGGGTCATCTACTAGTGATGACCAATCACTATGTGAAATATGAAGACTTTGTGATACATACTTTTCAAGATAATCAGCGTAAACCATTTTGACATTTAAGGTCCCTGTGACCTTGACCTTTAATCTAGTGACCCCAAAATCAATAGGGGTTATCTACTAGTGATGTCCAATCACTATGTGAAATATGAAGACTTTGTGATAAATACTTTTTAAGATAATCAGCGGAAACCATTCTGACATTTAAGACCCTGTTGACCTTGACCTTAGAGCTAGTAACCCCAAAATCAATAGGAATCATCTACTAGTTATGATCAATCACAATGTGAAATATGAAGACTTCGTGATCAATAGCTTTCAAGATAATAAGCGAAAACCATACACACATTCAAAGTCCCTGTGACCTTCACCTTTGACCTAGTGACCCAAAAATCAATAGGGGTCATCTACTAGTTATGACCAATCACCATGTGAAATATGAAGACTTTGTGATTAATACTTTTCAAGATAATCAGCGGAAACCATGTGGTCTACCGACGGACAGACCGACAGACAGACCGACAGACCGACATTAGCAAAACAATATACCCCCTCTTCTTCGAAGGGGGGCATAATAAATGCAGACCCTGAACATGAACAGCTAATCTTGGCCTGCAATGTAAATTCAGTCACCGCAAGCAGGCTTAGAAACAAAGATACATTTAAGATTTTCGAAGCAGCAGTTCAAGAGTCCTAAATTTCAAATAATAGAGACCTATTCAAAACCATTTAAAATCCTATGACCACTACAGAAACAATCGAGATTCAATGCAAAATATTGATATTAAAATAAACATTTTGTTCATGAATTTTTCTATGTAAAAAGTGTGTATACACTGTTTTTTACATATCTAAAACTTGTACAGCGTATTATACAGAAGAAGAATGATCTCTTGTATCAGTATCAGGGATTCCAAGAAATGTAACCATGAATGTAAAGTAGTTGTTTCTTTCCACCCACAAGCTATGAATCCAAATTTAAACTCCATCTATGATCTAGAGCTCTGTAAGATTTCTTGACTGAGATTTCTTGACTGATTTGTTGATTTTTCAGCATCAAATGTTTCTGTCTAAATCTCTAAATCACCTTAAAATGAAACATGATTCTTACCAGGTTCTTGTTGTTATCACCTAGTCTTGCTTTGATAGCTTCTGGCAATGGACCAAGATTTCCAGTTATAAATTTGGCCTCAGTCAAGATGGAGATAATCTTCTGCAGTCCTTCACCACGCACCTTCCAATTCTTATCTGCGAGAGATTCTATCAACTCTTGTGAAAATCTATCTCTATAAAATTTAAAAGAACAAGTTTGGTTGAAATTGGACTTGTAGTTTTTAGGGATGTAGTCTTTTTAAGGTTACTATATAATCTATTTAACAGACAAACACCCACACACACACATATGCACACATACAGGTGAGTTGTAGATTGCGTTTGCATAAAATATTCTATAGTTGTTCTATTACTTCCAGACTGAAATGAATGATCAACAAAGACAAGATATAAAACACAGGTACTACACAACCAAGCAGTAGCAAACACCTACACACATGACCACAAAATAACAAGTGACCATCTTCTCACCATAGGCAATCTGCCAATGAGGTTTCACCATTATAGGAGCATTCTCTAGGTACTTTGCTTGATCGTATCTCATAAGAGTACTTCTACTGACAATGGGAAATCATCCTACAAAGTTTTATCCACACTCTCTCATTGTATAATGTCCTGGATAACATGAGCAAAAACAATCAACTCATACTTCTTCAAAGATGTGGAGACATAAATATAGAATTAAGATCTCACAGATTTTATGTTTGAAATAAAATCATGGAAGAACAAGAAAGTCCTACCCAATATCATTTCTTGGAACAAGATCAGCTGCATTATCATCACCATCATCATCACCTTTATCATCATCATCTTCATCATCATCATCACCTGCATCTGAAGCTTTCAAACCCCTGATAGGTGCTGGAGGTTTCTGACCTTTAACCTGAAATGGCAAGTCCAATGATAAATATCAAATTTTACACTGAATTCTGTCATATAATTGGAACATTTTCTTATAAAATGTAGTATTTCAAAATAAGTTGAGGTTTCTGTTTAAATTTCAATTTATTTCTTGTATCTTAATGAAGCTAAATGAAACTCAAAGAGGTCCAAATACAACAGTATCTCTACAACTATATAACTTGTAATCTAAACAATATCATATCCTGTAATTTTAACAAATATATTCAAATGGTATTATTTCAAATATGGTTTTGTTAAAAAAAAAATTTTGTTCAGAGAAGAATTTTAAACACACAACCAGAGAAAAGATAGCCTAGGTTTGACATATATACAATGGAAATTCCAATAAAAATGACCTCCTTCATACCTTTTCAAACTCAGCATCAATCTGTTGTAACAAAGCTGCCTTCTCATCTTCAAAGAACATACGTAACTGTTGACCCATGTACTGATATATGATCACACACAAACTTATTGCTGCTGTCCTTACTGCCTGTAATCATAACATATATCAATATATCAGCAACTTGGTACACTTTCTAGTAATAAATGTAACTGTAACACCATAACTTTCACATGTTACTGACAACTAAAGCTACAAAAGTTGCCAAGAAATTACAAGACATTCTATTACCTATTCTAGCAGCATAGATTTCTTAAATCATGAAATTATAATTCAATTTTTAACTAAGAAAAAGTTAGAAGTCATTCAAAACTTGTTAAGAGTTAATTGGACAGCAGGTATTAGTTACTTGCACTCCAGTTACTGTACTGGTGGGATAAAAATAGATCATGCTTGTTGATTGACAGCATTTTTTCTGGAGTTTACTAATTATGATGACAGGGAAAGAGATAATGATAGATATTAAAACCATATTCAGATGCTCATACATTGGTTAAATTTATTCTGGGCTTTCATATTGTAATAGCAGAGAAAGTGTTTTCATTTTTGCCTATGATTAAAAATTGAAAGGATATCAAAACACTAAGCAATCTGATTTATACTTCATACAATTCAGATAGCCTTGTGTTTCGATACTCTTTCTATTACTTAATCACTGCAACTGAATGTGGTAATTAATTGCCACTAGAATATTCCTAAGCCAGTCTGCACATCTTTGGAGTCTTGATCAAGCTCTATACTGTTGGTAGCTGAATTTTTGTATTTTGATACCGAAATCCCTTAAACTTTGATCCAAATTCAAAGCAAGGTATATCCAATACACACAATCATCAGATTAAGGATAAACAATGGAGGCATCTGTCAAAATATACACTTTTATTATTGTATTATGAAATTAACTTACTGGATTGGTGTGTGCAAATCCTTTCTTAATATTTTCGATATGAGGTTTGACTTGGACCCTGAAATAAAAGATGTGAAATTTACAATAGTAATCTTTTTCAGCTTAACAATATTACAATGTTTTCCATCCATATAGAATTCAAGTCCTTATCAGTCAATATTCGAAGAATATGTAGATTATCTGTGTACATACATCTATGTAAAACACAGCAATCTTTTCATCTAATAAGAGTTACATGGTTAGTGACATTATGCCCATGTGACATTATGCCAATCCAAGGGTATAAAGTGAGTTAATAGGTGAAAGTTAAAATAAGTTTACATTTTGCAATAAACACTTTTAACTTGTATCCGTCAAAATTTACCTTCAGCTTGGTTGTTTTTTTTATATTTTAGGCAGATTCAAATTTTATCCTGAACATTTTCCAGTATCAACTGTTAGTCTATCACCATTATAACAAACAGTCAATCTTTTGGAAATATAAAGTAAATTCAACTCAACTTGCTAATGTAAAAATAGCATAATGTCACTTAAAAAAGGAAATTATGTCAGCGACTTGTTGCATTTGCATGCTATACACACCAAATTAATCTTTTCTTTCAAGTGACAAAACTCATATCTATTCTCAATTAAATCTATAAAATACCCCCAAATTGTGAAGATTTCTAGCAGCAAGGTTAATTTTTAGGATATTTTGTATTTTACGAAGAGTTTTCACAATTTTCATAGGCTACCGCATTTAAATTTCTAAATTTAAAATATGCATTGTTTGTTCAGCAAGGAAAAAAATAAAATAGTTTGTGAACTTTAAATTTCTGCACTTTCTTTTAATCCATGACAATACAACTACATATGTGGTGTGGCAAGGTTACAAAATTATTATTTAAATGACAAAAAAAGTAATAAAAGAAAAGATCAAAGATGAAAAGCAAATCCAAGAAGTACTGCAAAATATCACTACAAACAGTATAATGAATAATGATAACATCCTTCCAATGTAATTAGTTACTACTTTTTCCTGTCATAATTTCAAAATGTTGCTGTATAAACTATTACTATTATACAATCTGGAGATGTGCTATATAAAATAGTCAGGAGTCCAAGGTCAAGTGATTATTAGATAGAACCTGGACAAAAAATTGTGCTGTAAGAAACAAAAATTATCAAAAAATTTGCTCCCTGTCACTATCTTACATGCAATAGAATAGATGAAATCATCCTTCAGAGAGGTAATCCACCTGACATCAAATATCAGTTGATGTCATAAATGATAATACATTACATATACCTTTTTTCTGTTTGTTTTTGTGGGTTCATTATAGTCAAAGTCAACAAATTTTGGTCATATCTCTGCAGTTGGTTCATCTAACTTGCTTCCCTTGATAACTAACCAGTAATTACAATTTTTTTTAGAAAGTCACAATTTTCAAATCCCACATGATTTCTGAATCAGCGATAAACCACAAATGACCATTACACTCAATGCCTGTGATTAACTATCACACAGAATTTTCACCCCACCCTAGGATAAAACCAACGACCCCTGATTACACATCTGAAGCTCTGCCTGTTGAACTAAGTAGGCAGACTTGAACAGACCTGATCTGGGGCAAAGTTATTAATTACTACAATACTTGCTTTGTGGTGATACAAAATATTGGCCTGGTTTTTATGTTTGTAATGTGCATATAGTTATTGTAAGTTATTTACGCTCTACCAGATATAGTTTATATTATGTAATATTAAAAATTGATACAAAAATTATATACAATACAAAATTATATAAGATTTAATAAAAGTGCAAAAGTAGTTAAATGAAAATAAGACTACGAAAAATCTACTTTCATTTTGATGACAATTTTTGAGAATTTAGCACTCTAAGAGACAATATAGGTACATTAAAGAAATTCTGATATATTCAAATCTTTTCTGTAAGCTAAAAAAAAAAACACTGAAAAAAGGCCAAGAAAAAAAAATATTATGGTGATATATCTGCACTACACACAATAGAGAAAAATCACAGCACAAAAAAATAAACACAACAATATGTTTTTCTATATATATTATGAAACTTGTAATATATAAATTATACAAGTTCTATATGTGAAATGTTGGTGATGTTTCCTTTACATGAGATAATATTTACCTCTGTACTTTAGGAGATGGACTGAAATTCAAGTAAATCTATAAGTTCACCATTTTTTAAAACTACATTCACATTTGACAAGCAAGTATGCCTTAAAACATAGAATGTCCTCTCACAATAAATCTATCACAAAAATAATTGCTTAGATTTTTTTTGTTAAATGCCAGTTTTCAAACTGATTTTAATAACTCCATTACGGACTCAACAAAATTAGTCATTTACTAAAATTTCATTAATTTTGGCTACAGAAATTATCATTTGGCTGCAAGATTACCTACAGATGTAATTATGCTATTTTGATCATATTCTGTATCATATGAAATCAGAAAACAACAAAAATATAGCTAAAAGAAAATTTCAACTAGGTTACTTCAAAAGTATTTAAAGGTCCTCTAACAAGATGATCTTACTGTGAAATACATATTTTGACTCTTGGGTCTCATTTTCTTAATCCAACAGTGTATTTACATAGTTAATCTAGTTTAATGGTTTTTATTTACAGCAACAGTGTCATTATTACTTGCAGATCTTTTAAAATCTTTCTCTGTGTAGAAAGACTCTTGCATCTGATAACAAGTCATTTCAGGCATTGAGAAGAAAAATCTTTTGGGGAGCAACAGAAAATGGGGATCTTTTTATTAAGCAAACTATTTTATTTAGGGGTTTTTTTTGGGGCTCGGCTTTCAATCACATCAAGACCAAAGGGGTTTAACAAATATCACACCATTGTGATGTAACAAGAAAAACATGTTGCACTTTAACTTAAATATCCATCACTGAGTGAGCTTGTCAAACAGTCTACAAAGACAAAAGTATTCAATATTAAAACATTACAATAAAACCTTTCTTCATGGTGAAAATATGGATTTGGAAAAGTACACTCACTTGAGACCAAATTCTGTGACAGCTTTAGTAAGCCAGTTCAAAGCTTCTGATTGGTTCTTTGGGTTCTTCTGGGCAAATGCCATTCTCATTACCTGAAAATAGTATGCAGTATGTACAGAAAGCTTGAGTTATAAAAATTCCAAAACAAAGCTACCAATTCTGACATTTACAGCATTAACAATTTCCAAAAGTTTAACTTCTATTCAAATAATAAAAATAGTTTTTTCATACATACAACATGAGACATATATAAGTGTGTTATTAAAACTATTTTACCAACATTTCCTTAATTTTGAAAATTCTATCTTAGGGGAAATTTAAAATTTCAATTTGTCAAATGATGCTCTTGTCCAATAGCATGATGAACACTAATTTATAAAAGTGATTTATTATGCCATAAAGTTGTTTGTAGAGATAGGTAAAAAAAAGTATTTTCTCCCTCCACAACCAACCAATGCAGGGTCCCAAAAAGAGACTTGAACTTACCTCGCCAGCAACAAAGTCCAGTGAAATGGCTTCTGCTATACAACTGAAGGCCTCTTGTACGGCTGCTCCATTCTTCACATCCCCAACCTTTTCCACCAGGTCTTGTAAACAGTATTCTGCTGACACTTTAGTGAACTCTGCATTCTGGGCTAGATGTGAAAGGAGCTCAATTCGTAACTTTAGAACCTGGAAATATGAATGAAATTTATCAGAACTTATAAATACATTATATATCATAAATTTATGCAATAAAAAATCTTATTTTGATTCTCTTTACCCATTCCATATTCTTCTTTACTTATCTTAACTGACTTTTATGTCGCACCATAGGTCATATGGCCACTTCACAGCTTACTAGTGGAAGAAGACTTCAGGCATGTTTGTTTTTTGTTTGTTTGGTTGGGTTTTACGTCGCACCAACACAGTCTAGGTTATATGGCCACTTTTCAACTTTACTGGTGGAGGCAGACTTCAGGTGCCCTTCCTTGCATTATTTCAAGCAAACATGTAGAACCACCAACATTCATTAAGCAAGCTGAATAGCTTCTAAACATAAAAGAATCCAGATCCTGTCAGGATTCGAACCAACAGCAGTGAGGGGCAAGTGGTTTGAAGTTTAATGACCTTAATCACTCAGCCACGAACTTCCCTTATAACCGCACATTCAAAAATACAAATTTCCTTTATATAACAGCACTATATGTACCTGGAAATTATTATCCTTAAAGCCGGGTTTTTTGGCTAGTGTTCTCACACACACTTGACAAGGTATCATATCTTTAGTCATCCGACGTAACATTGTTGTCATGTTCTCCATACCCGCCAGTCTCTCCTTCCAGTTCGAGTTCTCTAACTGTGTCAACATCTCGGCACCCAGAAGTTCTGTTGCTTTTTCTATCACAGCTTCATCCTTGAATAAGCCATTCATTGTATAATATCAAGATTATTACCTTTTTATGTTAACCAATGTGTTTACTATTGTTACTTTCTTTAACATGCTCACACTAGAAATTCTATAATGTTTAGTAGAAAAATATATCTTTATGACTTAAATATATCTTAAATATGATTCATAGAATATTTAATATTTGTTATAAAAGTGGACATATCCTTATATGCTTAGAAAAGCATTTTTACTTTCAACTAGAACTCCGCGAGTCGGATGTGTCGCCTTGTGAACAATGTAGTTTAGGAGAAATGGCCAGGACAAAAATGAAATAGGAAAAATTACAAAGGGCAATAACTAAAAAAATAATAAGTGCAGAGCAGCAGTTTCTGTGCACTGCACTTCTTATCAATAAGATCTATCATTCTATGATGTTTCAAGTCCATAGCTTTCATACTTGAGGAGAAATGACCTGGACAAAAATAAAGTAAGAAATCAACAAAGGGCAATAACTAAAAAAATAAGAAATGCAGAGTATCAGTTCTTATGCACTGCACTTTTTCTTAATGAGATCTATCATACTATGAAGTTTCAAGTCCATAACTTTTATACTTTCGGAGAAATGGCCTGGACAAAAATTAAGTATGAAAATAAACAAAGGGCCATAACTCAGAAATTAAGAAATGCAGAGTACTGATTCTTGTGCACTGCACTTCTTCTTAATGAGATCTATCATCCTATGAAGTTTCAAGTCCATAGCTTTTATACTAAAGGAGAAATGGCCCGGACAAAATTAAAGTATGAAAATAAACAAAGGGCAATAACTCAAAAAATAAGAAATGCATAGTACCTGTTCTTGTGCACTGGACTTCTTCTTAATGAGACCTATCATCCTATGAAGTTTCAAGTCCATGGCTTTTATACATTAGGAGAAATGGCCCGGACAAAAAATAAAGTATGAAAATTAACAAAGGGCAATAACTCAAAAATTAGGAAGTGCAGAGTACGGGTTATTGTGCACTGCACGTCTTCTTAATGAGATCTATCATCCTATAAAGTTTCAAGTCCATAGCTTTTTTAGTTGAAGAGAAATGGCCCGGACAAAATTAAAGTATGAAAATTAACAAAGGGCAATAACTCAAAAAATAAGAACTGCAGAGTACCGGTCCTTGTGTACTGCACTTCGGGTTATTGAAAGAAGCATGCATACCAAGTTTGAAGTCAATCAGACTTATAGTGACTGAGTTATGCTCCGGACAAGCTTTAGGGGACGCCGACAACGATGCCGACGACAAAAGTAACCCCTATATGTCACCTTTTCAAGGCGACACAAAAACTGTGATAAGATGTGCTAATAATTTAGTAAACTTTTACCTTTTTGTTCAACTTTACTTCATAATTAGGTTATTACATTTTAAACAAGCAATAAATCAGCGTCAATTAACTTCTGATACATATAAATGTATATGTTACTCACTGATAGAACTTTCTCTGTTTTCTCTTCCTGTGGGGTTGAAGCTTTCTTTGACCCATCTTTCTTTGCTTTTGCTCCACCTGCCTTTGCCCTTGGAGGCTTAAAAGTGAAAATAACAGGTACACTGTGATAACATGTAGCCAGTTCATCTTATGTATCAAGATAATTTCTATCCATGAATAAACATGAAAGTAAATTGTTAAGTGCATTAAAAGGACGTATACCAAGCCTTGATAAAAAATCATTTATTCTGATTTCAAAGTTACCAACTACTTTATGAAATGATATTTTCACATCAAAGTTTTAATGCAAAAGGGTCACATCAAAGTTTTAATGCAAAAGGGTAGCAAATCAATTTCCCACCAAACCCATGATATGCATAATATAACGAAAACTTTAATTACAACCCAAAGAGGAACACAAAACATTCATCATTTATTCCTACTTCTGTAATAATGCAAAAAATTCAAATCATGAAAGCACAATCATACTATCCAAACCTAAAAGACACCTACCCCTCCAGACTTGGCTGGTGCAGTCTTTGGTCTTGCAGATGCACTCTGAAATAAAAACATACATGCTTAGAGGGACTCCAATGAGGTCTTTTGAAATAATGGGATTGGTAATATTTTTTTGAGAATAAATCAATACTCCATTTGATGTAGATATACACAAATAACAAGCGTGCAAAATGTTAGATCAGTTGCACACTCTATTTTTCCAGAATAATTATTCTATTTGTGAAAAAGGAGTCAAAACCTAATAGTGTTGCACCAATATCGGGCTTAGAATACCACAAAAATTTTCAACTGATTTCTGAGAATAAATGTTAATTATCTTTTGCATATCTTTCTGTTTTAGGTGCCCCAGCACTTGTCTATAAAATTAAATATTATCCTTTACATGAACTTTCTGAGTAGCACTTTAGTGTTCACCTCATTCCCTCTCTTATGTACTTACACCCTCTCTAAAAATTAAACACAGTACTCACAGCTTTAGGTGGAGCGCCAGGTCGTTGCACAGGTTTTGGTTCAGTGGATCCGGCTTTTGGTGCGACAGCTTTTGGTGCTCCACCAGAACGTGGCTCACCTTTTGCATTCAACAGAACAGCTTTGTCACAACTCTCCTTGATCTAAAACAAAAAATACAAAACATCCAAACATTATTTATGTAATGTAATGCTGAAAACAATAAAGTTTTGCTAATCAGTTACAGTCTGTAACTCATATACTAAAATGTAAATTATACAATTCACAATTGCTTAACATTCAAAATGCCAAGGATGATGTTATATTGCCAATGCTACCTGTAAAGCTTGCATTTAAAAGCTGCCTGAACAAAATTGCTGTTGTCTTATTCAAGATTATCAACTTAAAGTCATCAAAATTGTAAACTGACGGTGTAAAATCTAAATGACCAAAGCAAGTCTTTTTCATCAAATTAGCAATAAATAAAGTGAAGGACTAAAAATATAACATAATGAATGCAGGGTTTTACATCTCTTTGAAATTTTAGGGGTCCAGTGGATGCACAACCTAGAAAAGTAGGGGTCCAGGCCTGAATTTTAGGGGTCCAAAATTATATTCACTATAAAAGACTATGAAGACCACTCTATTTTGCTTAAAATCATTTATTTACCCTGTGAGAAATATGCATGTATATTGTACTGTTTTCATAAGAAGTATATGATTTCAATATCTTTTATCACTAGGTTTTTTTTATAGCCATTACAGTTATATGATTACACCAACAGACTGAAAATTTGTACTGATCTATTTGTAAATATTTTAGCTGAACTAGTAAACACACAATAGATATCTTTACAGACAGTCAGTTAAATATGATGCGTTTTTAAAAATATCATATAACAAAAGGCCGACGAAACCGCTTTTGCACCTCCTCATAAGTTAAGTTCGCCGAAACCATTATCTTTATAACACCTACGATAATAACATACCCAGTGACTTAATTTCTTTAACACTATGAAAATAGGTTTGCAAAAAGCACTGCTTTTTTTATTATTGCCGTTCATGTACAAAATACATTCGCCGAACTGGTAGATCGACATTGGATACGCTAACTAAAAGTAATTGCTTGTTATAAATAGTCTGTCTAAATATAGCAACTGAAAAACCAAAAACAGCTACCTAAAATAGATTTTACGGTAAACGTCATCAGTTACTGTAGCTTGCACGATAAACGTCATCAGTTTCTGCAGCGGGCACTTGCAAATAGCATGCGCAGTAGATTTCAATTATGTTAACTTCCGAAATAAACAAATGCAAGCATTTGCACGCTGTATTAGATTTAAATGGAATTTTGTGAGCTTCGAGAAGAAAGAGATAAAATCATGTCGGGTCAGAAACAATAATATCTATTGTCTAGGATTATTTTTGTGCGTACACTTGGACGCAAGTGGATAACTTATATGCGTACATGTCAAAATTTATGCGTATAGAATTCTGCGTCCCGTAAAACCCTGTGAATGGTTTTCTATAAGTTTGGTCATAACAATAGTGTAATGAGTTTCTAATATAATCAACTTTATAGTAGTCTACTCAAAATAACAAATTGTTAAAACCAACCTTTTGCATCTTCAGATTATCCACATCGTTCATATAAGCCATGATATTTTTCTCGGTTACAACCTTCATTGCAGTACCAAGGGCCATAAATGATGCTTCCCTAACCTCTGGTACTGTGTCGTTGGCAGTCTGAAAGATTCAATACAGAGTGCACACTTTGATAGGAATTAATAGCCAATAATGGGATACAGAATGCTAAGCATACTCTTATATATACATGGAAATGTTTCCAATTGTGTGAGCAACAATGTTCCCATATTATATTATCATGCAAAAGCTAAAAAGTAAATGCTTATACAGCTTTAAAATTTACTGAATAATTGACCTTTAACCCAAGGCTTCCATTAGTGCAAGTTTGGGAGTCATTTACTCCTGATTTTTGCTTGTGTTATATATATATTTTGAAATTTTCCATTAACAATGAAGAACAGTTTTGTAAAGACTGAAAAACTGGCAAGTTCATTTAAAGTATTCAGTTGGGAGTAAAGATTAAATTTTGATACTTTACAGTAAAATACCTTTAATAAACTGCCACAAAATGTCTTCAGTTGTTTCTTTGGAAGTGTTGAAATTGATAGCCTAGAGAAACATCTGGCAAGGAAAGCGGCCGTCTCTGTCCTGATATTGGGGTTCTTGTTTTCTAACGCTGCTATTACATCTTCAGTGATAGGCTCCAAATTAATCTGTAAGTAAATGAATAAATTTGTTCTTTGTTTAGGTTGGAAATGTTTCTTACGAATAAATACTTTTACCATTAAGGTGTCTAAAAATCCTATAAAGAATTTGACTAACAGAAATAGCCTTTGCACAAGTGCTGTAATTGTTGTTTCACTGCAAGAATTTCAAACAGTCTTGTACAAGTTTATTAAAAACCATTCAAAAGATAATAGAAAAATTGCTAAATTATATCATAACACTTTTAATAATCGGATAACACATACATTAAAATTTGAACACAATTTCATAATTAACATTTACTTTCTAGACTAAAGAACACATCATATCTATCAAGATTAAATATTCAGCTACTTTTACTTACAGACAGCCAAGCAGCATCTATTGCATCTCGTAATGCTGTAACCACCATTGGTTTCTTCTCCTTAAACTTGTCTAAATATGTCTGTATACACTGTAATACAAAATGAATATAACATTTTAGTAATTAAGTAACACAATGAATTCATCCATAAACTCAAATCTGTCACTTATATTAAGGCCAGTTTGCATTATATAGTTGTTTGTTTTTATTTTTGTTGAAACTATAATTCAATCATTTAGGCATACTGGCATAAAGGTAGTGATCTGATGACTCAAATTCTCAACTAACTGAACAGAAATACTGACAAATTCATAATTAAGTTTAAATGGATTATAAACAATAGCTCCCAGATAAACATCACATTCTTCTAGAGCTGTCATCGATAGAGACGATAACGATGTATTGTTGATATTTTTCTGTCAATCAATAATCTATACACATTTGAAAAAGTTAATAATTTTGATTATTTCAGGTCATATGAATTATGAAAATTCACCCAAAACATATACAAAAGATGGTGGCCATGTCTTACACTAAGCTGTTGTTACATGATGGACATATTTCATAGCAGTGATGACAAAAATTGTTAGGAAAAAATCATGCAAAAGACTTTTATAAATAGGACACAACATATTTCTATGTACAGAGCATATATTTTACTAAAATCCCTTAAACTGGTACGATGTTCATATCGTTCATTTACTGCAATTCATGTTCATAAATACTGTGGTCATATTCTACCAAATTCCTTTTTTACACTGAATCAACTTACATTTGAAGCATATGGACTGAACTTCTTTCTCAAGCCATTGGCAAGTCCCGCAAGGGTCTTTGCACCTAGTGCAACCAACATCACATTGGTGTCCTTAGCAACAACCTAGTAATACAAACACATACAGATCAAATTGATTTATCAAAGAATTAAAATCAATGAATCATTTACCAAAACACATTTATACAAATGAAAAGTACATACAGTTTGTTGAACTAGAATACTTTTGGTTAACAGAACTTCGAGTTTACAATACCTATATGTTGAAATGGAATATGGCCATTCAGTCAATTTGAATTCTGTTGCAAAATCAGATCTTAAATCTGAACTTGTCACATTTAAATTTTTACAATGAAATAAATGGAAAGTCTTGACCTAGGCATTGCACTATAGGGACTTGTCTTGCAGATGTATATGAATATCTCATCCAATGATAGGACCAACACTTCAGTCATTTTTACCTCATTTTGTAAGCATATAGTTTGATATTTCGTTAACTTTTTATTATTATTAAAAAACACAAAATTTCTCGTGCTTTGAACAACATAATGAGGCTGTCTAAACACAAAAGATGAAATAAACCATTTTTCTCTCACCTTCATAAGTGACTTTACAAGTGGGCCATGGTCCCCCGGTTCAATCTTAGGATTTTCACACAATTTCTGTACAGCTTCTAAAACTTCCTTTCTCTCCTGCCATTTCTTGGCTTCCTGTGTACACAAACAAGACAATGAATAAAGTATTTTCATCATTTGTTTTGAAAAAAAGTTTATAGTTTATGAGTGAAATCTACATGAGAAAATTACTTTAGAGAAAGATCAAAGTGCTGCAGCACTGAATGCGACGGACATGCAACCGGAGAGACATTAAGGCTTTTTTTAGAAAAAAAAACAAAAACAAGAATATAACAGAGAAAATTTGTTCCATACAAGTTCGAGATTTGTAGAGCAATATATTTTGTGTCCCAATCTGATATAATTCAGATTTGCTACTTTCAAGCATTTAAATACAGAATGAAATTTATGCCTAAAAACTCTGGTCAAACTTGTAAATCAGTGTCCTTATCGATTTATTCCCCAAGAAATGATATGTAAATAGAAAGAAAAAAAACTGTCAACGAAATATTTCTAAAATAAAACCATGCACATAATACATTATACATGTGAGACTGCTATTTAGAAGTGCTTCGTGTTATATCATAGTGGGCATATAGACAATAAAATATAAGTCATTTGTATTTTTATTTCTCTTGGATATGTCTCATTAAAAATATTTTTGGTTAAAATCATCAGCAATTAATAGTGTATTTTTTAGAGTTTTTTTATTTACAAGGTAAAGATGTAGAGGCCAGAGCACATCGTTTTTATTTTAATTTAAATGTCACTTAAGCACTACAGTGTTTAGTTGTCCTTTTCAATTTCACACTAAATTCCATTTTCAACTTGTTTGCTTCTTACAACTGTATAGAATTTCTAAAAGTATTGCGTTTATTACATGTATAATGTGTACTCCCTAATCGCCTGTCCAAAAATCAGCACAGGTGAAGCAGAATCTATTTTTAGAATAGCGAAAGTTAACTCATATCGTGACCTTGAAAAATATGTAAACAAACCACAAGAATAGGAAGTAGAACTGATATTATAACTTCCTTCAATAAAGATTACCATGAAAGACTACATGGTGGTAAATTGTTGAAAAACTCTCTTGTTACATGCATTTTCAAAAATAGATATTTATACTAACCATTGTACTGTATCTAATTTATTAATAACTGCTGAATATTCAGCTAAACCCGCGGTATGAGTCACGAAAATAGTTCTTATTTTATTAATGCGCGAGTTATTCTAGAGTCACGAAAAACTTTTGATTTGATAATAATAATGTTTTATATAATGTAGAAATATTTATTTCCTACTAATAATTTCTTGGAAACTCAGAGCTTACACCTTTATTATAGTATAAATTTGCTGTCCTACTTTTCGACAGCGGTAAAATCGTTTCGGCAGTAATTGCATATTGCGCAATAATACTACGGGACTACAACGTTTTTATCAATTATATATGTTCATATTTTAACTTGGATAACTTAATTTGAAATTGAAAAGGCTAAATATGGAAGATTTTAAGATATCCCGACAAAGTATGGGAGTTTTAAAGGATCAAATTCATGTACTATTTCTTGGGCTGTTAATTGGTTAAGGACACGTTGCGCGATTGTAGCCGACGAAATCCCATGTGTAGATGACTTAGCTCTGAACGGGCCTGAGGGCGCGTCCGTCGCAAAAAATGTTATCTCAATGCTTATGCAATTATATATAATGACAGAAGTCATTCATAGAAATAAATGCCATACAATAATTGACAGTTTGCGAAAATATTTAGCATTAATAACTTACATAAATTGTGATTTTTTTTCTGATATGTGCCAAAAATTTATATGATAATTACTTTAACTTAGAAAACAACAAAATTAACATTTACTATTGGAAACACAAAAATATTTAATCCCAATGAAATATCAATCAAACCCTGCACGCTGACAATTGTAATATTTTAGCAAAATAAGACAGGTTTGACCATGAACATATAGAGGGTTTACTGCAAGACTGTTGTAAGTCCTTCTTTATTTCATATAAGTTACTTCAGTTTTGCTGTAAACCCTCGGAAATTTATTATTTAATTTATTATTCAAAACAAACATACAATTTTATCGAAGAAGTCTTTAGGCAATGCTGCTAGAATGTTGACAGGCTCCAATAATTCATAAGGATCTACGTCTTCAGCTGCCTCACCTGAAATCAATGTTAATCAATGTTTCAATAAATAAAATCACAATTTAACAGTGTCATTACACAAGAAAGCAAATAGAAAATGTATCCAACAATAATCTGTTAGAAAATTCTCAATCAGAGATGCTTGTCTGCAAAACAAATGCATAGAACCAAACAAGTCTACACATTTATGCAATCTGACCAGTTTCTATACAGTTGGGTACCTTAATTTTGGTTTCTGATACTGAAACACCTGTAATCACCAAGTTCATAAAATCAGCATGTTAAGTATTATCTCATGAGCTTGAAGAATAATGAAAGTAGTGATTTGACAGTTCAGGTGGCTTCTGTACCTGTAACATAAAAGCTAGAAACTCCTGTGACAAAGTCTGCTTCAAGGAAGCTATGAAAAACTATTTCCACCACTTTTTGAAAAAGGAAATTTTCAGTGATCAGTTCCCTTTCCAGTGTTTTCAAAGTAAAATATTACTTTAAGATATCCCTACCTTCCTCCTCTTCTTCCTCCTCGCCAGCCTCAGCCCTCGCAGCTTTCTCCTCCATCTTGGCTTTAAGGTCCTGCTGAGATCTGAGGAATCTTGCTTGCTGTGGCTTCTCATTACCTAACTTCTCAAACTCAGCTTCTAGTTCAGCTACCTGTAATAAACATATTTAATGTCCTGTACACAAAAGGCATTCTAAAGATTTGTATTCAAATTAAAAAAAAATAAATTTTTTGATAGGGTTTTAAGTCTTTCTTGAGGATGCATGGAGATTTTTCAGCTTTACTGGTAGAGAATAACCTCAAATGCACCTTTCAAGCAAGCTCTGGCATTTTAATTCAGCTATCAACCTTCTGTCAAATGGCATGAGAGCTTCCTCTCAGAAAAGTATCTAAAGTTACTGGGCAA